>NW_015151614.1:213910-221877 GCF_000732505.1 Cyprinodon variegatus
ATTATTATTATTATTATTATTATTAAAGACACATTTTATGCTCTATTTTCATGCATTTAACCACACTAGTTTGTCTGATTGTAGCAGCTAGAGGCTCAATGAAAATGGCAAAAAGTGAGGGGGGCATCCCTGCCTGGTGCCCTTCTGGAGACAAAAGCTGGAAGATGTTTGATTATTTGTCCTGACACATGCTTTTGGAAAGCTGTATAGGATTTATAAAGGAATTGCCAAAGCCACATTTATGTGGAGTAGCAAATAAAATGTCCAGTTTACTCTATCAAATGCTTTTTCTGCATCTAAAGACAATATGTAGGATTTTATAATTTAACTGTAGGAATAATCTATTAAATTAAGCAATCTGGGTGTGTTAGTGGCTGACTGCTTTCCTTCAATGAACCCAGTTTGATCGGGGTGGATTATGAGAGGACTGACTTTATCTAATCGTTTTGCTAAAGCTTTACAGATTATTTTAATATTGACATTACCGGTAATTAAGGATATTGGACGATAGCTGGTCGGAAACATAGGATCTTTGCTTGGCTTAAGCATGAGACTAATGGTGGCATAATTCATATTAACTGGAAATTTGTCATTATCTTGAGTTTCCTGCAGCATTCTGTGGAACATTGGTGCCAGAATGTTCCAGAACTCTTTATAGAGCTCAGTAGGGAGCCCCTTTGGACCTGGCATTTTTTATTTGGCATGCTTTTTAATGCTTCCTGAACTTCAACTGTTGACAGCGGTGACTCCAAGGTCAATCTTTGACTATCTGATGATTTAGGAAGAGTTATTTCATCCAGAAATTGCTTGATGTCATTATCTGATAGATTTGACTGTGATGTGTTTATAGAAATCTCGGAAGGCATTGTTAATACCCTCACAGTCTTGGTTCTGTTATGTTTTCTTTTGAGTATTCAGTTTAACTTCACTCCATGTTTTCTAGTTTTCTTGGTTTAATTCTTATTTTGTTGTGTTTTCTGGTTATATTTCAGTTCTCAGGTTTTTATTTGTTGCCCTCTTGTGTTGGTCTCATTTTTCCCTAGCTCCTTAGACCACTCTCTTCACACCTGCTTCCAATCTGCTCATTAGTCCTTTCTTTGTTTGGTTAGCCATAAATATTCTCCTTGTGCAGTTCCTTAGAGCTGGTTCCTCGTCTAACTTCGTCCTACACCGTCTTACAGTGTCGTACCTCGTCATGATTGGTTTCCCGTGAAGTCTCCATGGTTTCTGGTTTGTTTTACTTTTTTCTTGTTGGATTTTTGGATTGCTTCCTCAGTCGGTTGTTTATCTTTCATTAAATCTACAAAGACTCACCTCTGCCTCCCTGCCTCTGCATTTGGGTCCTCAAACCACAACCAAATCCTGACAGACGGAACCACCCAACATGGACCCAGCAGAGCCACATATGGTACAGGCAAGTGAATTTATAAAACTCCTGATTCAAGCAATAGACAATCTTTCCACAATCACTCCACCTTGGCAGCGGCTGGAGACTGTAGAGGAATTACTTAAGAGACTTAAACAATATCCAGAGCTCCGGACCTTCTTCCTTCAGGCAGGATACATAGCCTTAGTTGAGTGGAACATACAGTACGCCTTTGCTCAGCTATTCAGTAGACCTCCACCACCCAAACCATCACTCTGTGACATTCCCACGCAGTCTACCACCTCCCACCCTGTTCCTCCACCGTCTCCATGTCGGTCCTCCCCTGCCATCTGATTCCTCCTGGCGTAAGCACCGCCGGGAGAAGAAATCCACTCCCCCTCTGGCGGGTCAGCCTGATGCCTTCACTTCCTCTCCAGCAGATCAGCCTGACGCCTCCACCCCCTCTCCGGCGGGTCAGCCTGTTGCCTCAACTTCCTCTCCGGCGGGTCAGCCTGACGCCTCCACCTTCTCTCCGGTAGATCAGCCTGATGCCACCACTCCCATGGATCAGCCAGCCGCTAGCCTTAGCTCACCTCCTAAACAGGTCAGATTTCCCCATAGTCTCAGTCGTCACCTCCATGACCAACAGCTAACCCCATCTTTAAATAGACTCAGACCAGTATCCTTTATTACACCCCCACATTCAGAGCTCCCCAAATTGAGGAATCTCAGTTATGGAACTTCTTTTATTGGAAAGGGAGGATCTATTCCCTCTCCTTTCACCTCCATCAACTCCCTGCCAGCCAGCACTCCCTGAGTCAGATCCAGAACCAGGGCCCCTTAGCGGGCTAGAACCCGAGCCAGGGCCCATTAGCGGGCCAGAACCCGAGCCAGGGCCCATTAGCGGGCCAGAACCCAAGCCAGGGCCCATTAGCGGGCCAGAACCCAAGCCAGGGCCCTTTAGTGGGCCAGAACCCCCAGCGCCAGAGCCCATAAGTGGGCCAGAACCCCCAGCGCCAGAGCCCATTAGCGGGCCAGAACCCCCAGTGCCAGAGCCCATTAGCGGGCCAGAATCCGAGTCAGGGCCCATTTGCGAGCTAAATCCAGAGCCCATTAGTAAGCTAGAGACCCCTGAGCGAGCTGTGTGCCGTCAAGAGACCCCTGAGCACACTAATGAAATTGTCTCAGATTTGAAGCTCGGTGGGAGTTAATCTCCAAGGCCCCTCAGTAGGCGCTCCAAGCCTAAGAGCCCTCAGTGGGTGCTCCAAGCCTCCAAGAGCCCTGAGCGGGCGCTCCAAGCCTCTAAGAGCCCTCAAGAGGACGCTCCTCGCCCCCTCCGTGGTTCCTGAGCCGCAGATGGCGGCAGGATGGGCCAGAAAGGTCGGCCATTTAAATGGGGGATTGTCACCTAATACCTGAAACCTGTCTATCTATGTGTTATATAGACAGGTTTCAGGTATTACAGGTGACAATCCCCCCTCTAACGACCGACCTTTCACAATCAGACAGCTTGCAGATATTACAGGCTAACAATGGAAACAAATGACCCGCTCGTCAGTTTCAATTAGAAACTGAGAATCTTGTCTTGAAGTAAAATCCTGCATTGAAATATTCTGGTGATAAGACATTTTTAAAACTATTATTGAGATTTTTATACATTAATCTCCAGGAACCATTCACTCCTTAAGTTTAACAGCCTTTTGTTTGTTGAAGGTAAATCATTACCCTTAGACTTCCATGATAAAGTTTTTCATTATGTTATCATTTTAAATAATGTGTCTTTCACAATTTCTTTTTTCAATTTGCATGGATTTTGCTTTCAGAAAGGATAATCTACTGGATATTTGTATTCAGCTTCTCTCTTGCTATTAAAAGTGCCATGCGTCAGATGTTTTATGAGTTTATGTCTCATATTCTCAGGATTTCAGTATTGGCCATAGCTAATTAGAAACTTCATCCCAGCTAAAGCATTCCAAGCTCTGAAAAGGTTTGTATATGACATTAGTATCCTTTTAAAAGATTGAAAGCTGTTCGGGGAAGCACATAGCATGCTGTATGTTGCAGCTTGTTAGAGTGAAGAGTTGGTGATATGTTTTTGGTCAAGTTGGAGCTCACCTGCTGAGCTCTGCACTATATTTTTTGTAACATTGTGTTGATGATAAACCTAAGTGCAAGCAGGAAGGTAGAATGTTGGCCTAGTGGTTAGAGCAGTGCGCTTGTGCTCTGAGAGGGCACCAAGTACCTGGTTCAATCCCCATAGCCTGCAGTCCTAATCCCTGAGCAAGACCCTTAACCCCCACATTGCTCTTAACCCCTACAGTACACTGCTCTCCGGTGCTGCACAGTTGCAGGCCACTGCTCCTAAGGGGGTGGGTTAAATGCAGAGGTGAATTTCTCCTCTGTGAGATTAATAAAGTTCAATTATAAAATCATGAATGAGCATAATGAACGAATTACAACAGAAACCTTACTGGAATAAGTGGATAAAAAGGAATAGATTATTATAATATAAATTATAACAATCAGAGAGCTAGAATGGAACGAAATTGAGAATTCTTTATAGCACTTTAAGTCATTGAGAAAAAAGATATACGTTTATAAAAAAATAGTTTCCATATATTTCAGTCTGTACATATGTGCACTAACCTCATATATAATTGCAATTTATTGCATTAAAGGCTAAAAAACTGTCACCTTTTACTGACTAATACGTACTTTTTATTACTTTTACTCCAAGTGTAAACACATGCAGGTTATATAAACTGTTCCTTAGAGGTAT
Source organism: Cyprinodon variegatus (assembly GCF_000732505.1). NCBI lineage: Eukaryota > Metazoa > Chordata > Actinopteri > Cyprinodontiformes > Cyprinodontidae > Cyprinodon > Cyprinodon variegatus. The sequence goes on from NW_015151614.1 coordinate 218,056, forward strand.
AGAGGACAATATTTTATTTCCGAGTGGATCATCTAAATAAGTGGTCCTCCTAAATGTCTGTCATCCTGGTGATATGTTAGCGTAAGGCCGTCCTACGTGATCATCCCATTGGCTATCTTTTTATGTGCATACGTACTTTCAGGCATATATGTGTGGTGATTTCAGAGAGTCATTGAAGCGTACCTTTCTCACAGTGTTTTTCTTTGAAAATGGCCGAGGGTCGTAAGCAATGTTGTTTTTATCAAGGCTGACGATAACAAAATCATTTAGTTGATGCTCCTTTTTTTTCATGACGATAACGCAAACTGATGAGCTAAACGTGGACTAAACGTTTGATGACTAAAATATGACTAGTCATAGGTTTGAGTTTTAGTCAATGAAACAAGACTAAATAAAAATTAGTAGGTTGTCGGTCAGACGTTTAAACTGCATCTCCATGCTGTAGCCTGCTAAGCAATATCAGCTCTGCTACTGCCTGTTTGACCTTGCTGCTGCTGCTGCCATGATCCAGGGCGGCAGGGTCTGAGAAAATAACCCAGAATTGTCCGGTACTGCGCACTCACCTCTGGCAAACTCTGCTCTGATCTTCCATCTGTGCTTGTGCAGAAATGCGTCTGTGAACACAAGACATCATGACAGCCAACTCTCCTAGAGTTATAATGCTTGTATAATATTCTTTCTGCTCAGTGGTGCAGTGGGTAAGACTGCTGCCTTGCAGCAAGAAGGTTCTGGGTTCAATTCCCGGCCCTGGGTCCCTCTGCATGGAGTTTGCATGTTCTCCCTGAGCATGTGTGGGTTCTCTTCGGGTACTCCAGCTTCCTCCCACAGTCCAAAAACATGACTGTTAGGTTAATTGGCTTCTCTAAAGTCCCCTTAGGGTGTGTGTGAATTGAATTTATACGTTTTAACTTCTTCCAATACTTTTTCAAAGTATACATTTTTTAATTCTGATATATAAAATATACATTTATATTTTATGTAATGTATATTTTTAGTGCTGGACTCCCTGCAGTCTTTTTGAAATAGTGCCAAAGCACACTGAAAGCTCCTATTTCTTTCTGCTCCTCAATGTGCTGCACTCTGCCTGACCTACTCGGCTCGCTGTCTGTGGATCGCTCTCCTGCACGGTATTAAACGATGATATAACTTTTTTTCCACTGAGATTGTTTTATTGTTCTCATATGGTCTTTTAAGAATGCTTAGTTTTTTTCTTTTTTCATTATTGACTATGGGTGCTCAGCATGGGCGTAGGTTTGCATAGGGACCATAGGAACATGTCCTTACCAAAGTTTTGGATCGACCTAATTGTCCCTACCAATAATTGGATTCAAACAACATGTTTATAATTTACAATCCAATGTTGTTGCAGCAGTGGCTTCTTTTACTCTTGCAGCTCCTCTGCCTGGTAGCTGCAGCTGCCTGGTCTTTCCTGTCCCTTTCTCGTAGCATCGCATGGAACTGTGCTGCACTGCCTAACTCCAATATTTGATTTTTCGGAGTGATTGTTTTCTAGTCTGTGTGTGCGTGTGCGTGCTTGGAGCGTGAAATGAAAAAAAAAAAAGATGCAAGAATACAATAGAATTACCAAAATTAATATTAGGCTACAAAACTAGTCCCAATAAAAAAAACTAAATATCATCTATGCTAAAACGGGCGAAAGCTTCTGATTGCAGTTATGTAAAGAAGAAGGAGAGAATTTTGATTTGTGGAACTTGAGAAATGTAAGTAACCAACGTTACGATTTCTTCTATAAAACTAAATATTCTGAGTCAGACAGGAGTTCTGAAAACTGCTGTTAAAATGAACAAAGACTGTAAACTATCAACATTTCTGATTCCCTTTCACCAATATTTCTTTTCTATTACTGTTTTCATTTTTGACGGCAGTTCAGGNAAAATGAACAAAGACTGTAAACTATCAACATTTCTGATTCCCTTTCACCAATATTTCTTTTCTATTACTGTTTTCATTTTTGACGGCAGTTCAGGTATAAATAACAGCTGTTATTTCTTTTGTAGATCATAACAACACGAGAAGGATGCTAAAGATCTGCTAATTTTTGTTTTCCAAATAAAAATAGTTCTATTTAATTGATTAATTCTACTTCTAGAAATAGGATAAAGACAAACAGAGGAACTCTATTTACAGTGATTCTGTTTATCTAGATTTCCACACGGTTCATAAGTAAATTAGTACAAACATTAATGTCTGGTAAATAATGCTTGAATCTGGCTGTTTATTTAGGATACTATTACATTACAGATAAGATCGTGTTTTATTGTCTTTTATTATTGTTAAAAGGGATTTTATATTTGAATAAACGCAGGCTCATTCTTAGTGCTGTGTTAGTAGATGATGCCACTAAAAAAGAAAATAGACATAAGGAGCTATTTAAACAGTCAGACTGTCATGATTGGTTTAAGGCTAAACCCACATGCAGAACACAAACGGAGGCTGAGTAAAAGTTTAACAGAGTTTATTGAAAAAGGTTTTCACACAAAGACATGAACNCGTAAACTGCCGCTAACCTGAAGTTCCAGGACAATCTACAGTGCCGCATATTGACGAAAATCCCACTTTTCATGCAGTGGGAGTCCAGGTTCATTTGCTCCACTGACAGGGATTATGCCGTTTGCCTCATTCATACTCACCAGTGGTGAAATATGCAAACCAAACATGGCGAGACAAACAAACTCAAAGGGTGTTAACTGTTATTTTAATACTCTAGATTAGGATAGCAGTGCTGTATCACTCTCACATCGGTACTTCAGGTGCTCTTAATATAGAAACAGATACCCCTGCCCTTTGAGAATGCTTTGACTATGTCTGGTCTGAACAGCTGGAACTCAGCCAGATACGGTGCAGAGTTTGGTTTGGACAACCAGGTCTCCATGAAGCAGAAAACAGAAGATGAATAAAAGTCTCTTAATTTTCCTACTAGTAGCTGAAATTCTTAAAGTTTTTTACATAGTGAGTGAAAATACATGTATGGAGAAAAATAAGGCTGGGATTGGAATCATCGCTAACAGCGATTGTAATGATCTCAGAATGTTGGACCTAGAATTCGAGGTGAGCTGAATCCAGACAGGAGGCTGGACCGCAGTAGCGGACAGGTCCAGGTTCAGACGCCGGTAGAATCCAGGAAACAGATCAGACAAACAGAACAGACAGGGGCAAGGCAAAACTCAGGATCCACAAGGCAGAAACTGGTCACAATCAGGAAAACAGAACAGACTTCAGAAGGCTAGAGTTAGTTTCACCAAAACGCTCGAATAACCTGGCGCTGCTGGAAGGCAAACACACAACATAAATAGTAGAGGAACCAGGTGGAAATGATCAGCATTAATCAGCCACAGAACCAAATAGACAGGGGAGCAAGGGGCAAAGGAGAAAAAAAACCCCATCAGTGCCAAGATTATGACAGCGATGCCCAGATGACCTGGCTCCTTTTGATTTAATGTGGTGTTTAAAGCTAAACCCACATGCAGAACACAAATGGAGGCTGAGTAAAAGTTTAACAGAGTTTATTGAAAAAGGTTTTCACACAAAGACATGAACTGGTTCAGGTACTGGTCCGGGTTGGGTTCACTGATGTCTGCAGAGACGGACAGTTTGATTAGCCAGGCAGTCAGATGATTAATTGAGTCTTTAGATAATTCAGAGTCTACCTTGAAGAAGTCCAGGCTTTACTTGTGAGAGAGGGAACCGTTGGGTCCAGAGACTGTTAGATCAGCAGAATGCACAAGCAGCAGCAGCGTCTAGCTCCTGACTTTGAATGGCAGACCTTGATCAGAGTTTCCAGCTCTTCTCTGAGAGCAGCAG
>NW_015151614.1:222589-224098 GCF_000732505.1 Cyprinodon variegatus
TAGAATCAGGTTTCTCTTAAGAGACAACTAAGATTCTTTGAGGTAACAGAGGCTCAGGTTCGCTAACCAAACTAGGTCAACACTGCGGCGTCGAAGGAAGGTCTGGTTGCTGCTTATGAAGGCAGGTCTCCTGATGGGTTGATGAACGTCAGGTGTGCTGGAGGGCTCCAGCCCAGGAGACCCACAGCGCACTCTGCTGGAGAAAGGTGGTACATCTCCAGATTCCAACAGTTTCACAGCATAAGCAGCAGCGAGTGAGTTCTTTACCAAAACTCCCTGTCATTCCGATACCAATACTAGAAAATTTGGAAAAAGTTTAGCTCAGTATTTTTCAAGATGCTAAAGAGCTCTTTTCTATTAAAAATAATTATGCCAGAAAACAGCATTAACACAAAGACACAAAACAAAGCCTACCTAACACTGAGGCAGCTATACACGGCCCCATATTGGATGCAAGTGATTTATTACTAAATTCTAACCTCTTGCTTATAATTTCAGTAACATACACAGCGATGATTCCCATATGTAGCCTTGGTATGATGATTATGTTTATATGACATTTGTAGTTGGGGAAAATATTTGTGGAAAAAAAAAAGATTTCTATTTGCATATTTTCTATTTGTGAATGTGAAAAATGCCTAACTAAATTCACACACAAATCACAGTTAAATTGGTGGGTTTTGATTCTGGTGACAAATAAATCATACTACATATTTAAGCTGCAAAAAATATGTGATGCAGAAGGTCATATTAAACTGAGTTAGTTTCAATGTTGGGTAAATATAAAGAGGGTGAGACTGAGTTTAGGTAAAATTGTCAGGATTTGGTTGTGGTTTGAGGCTCCAAATGCAGAGGCAGAGAGGCAGAGATGAGTTTCTTGATGATTTAGTGAACAGTAAACAGACAACAGAGGCAGGAATCCAAAAAGTCAAACAAACCAGAAACCATGGAGACATCAGGGGAAAAAACAATCTTGACGAGGAAGACTCAGAGAGATGGAGTTGGAGAAAGTTAGACGAGGAACCAGCACTGAGGAACTGCACAAAGAATGTATTTATGGGAGAGTTAATGAGCAGATTGGGAGCAGGTGAGAATAGAGCAGACATGATAGGAGCTAGGGAAAAAGGAGAACACGAGAGCAGCAGAGGGCAACAAATAAAAACCTGAAAACAACCTGAAAACAACAAAATAAGAATTAAACCACTAAAACTAGAAAACATGGAGCAAAGTAAAACTGAATACTCAAAAGAAAAACATAACTGTCATGATGGGTTCACTGGTGTGACCCAATTATGCAGAACACCACTGAGACGGAAACTGGAGTAAAAGGTTTAACAGAGTTTATTGACACAAGCACAGAGGTTATGACTGGTTCTGGTTCAGGCCTGGGAAACTGGTTCACCGGAGTCTGCGTGAGAAACAGTTCAGTTAGCGTTGCGCATAGGAGTTTGATTCTTGACAGTTTCTCATTTGTACCTTGAGGGTTCTTGGTTAAAGCCTTGAGAGGGA
>NW_015151614.1:224966-226835 GCF_000732505.1 Cyprinodon variegatus
TCTCGGCTTTGACAAACAGTTTGTTCTCCAGCAGTCTTTGCAACACAAGGAGGACATGTTTCTTATAGTCTGAAAGGTTCTTTGAGTAAATGAGTATGTCATCGATGTAGACGAACACGAACACATTTAAAAAGTCTCCGAGAACATCATTTACAAGGGCTTGAAAACAGGCAGGGGCATTTGTTAAACCAAAGGGCATGACCAAGTATTCAAACTGACCCAAGGGGGTTTTGAAGGCTGTTTTCCACTCATCTCCATCACGGTTCTAAGAAGATGATAAGCGTTCCTCAAGTCTAGTTTGGTGAAAAAAGTTGCCCCTTGTACAGGTTCAAAAGCTGGGGCGAGTAGAGGAAGAAGGTACTTGTTTTTAATTGTTATTTGGTTCAAACCTCTGTAATCGATACATGGTCTTAAGGAACCGTCCTTCTTGCCAACGAAAAAGAACCCAGCACCCAGAGGAAAAGAAGATGGGCGAATTATCCCAGCAGCTAAAGACTCGTTAATGTACTTTTCCATGGTTTCTCGTTCCGGGTTGGAAATGTTGTATAGTCTGCTGCTGGGTAGGGGTGCTCCAGGTAATAGCTCGATCGCACAGTCATATGGTCTGTGTGGTGGAAGGGACGTAGCACTGACCTTACTGAAGACAGGAGCCAAATCATGGTACTCAGAGGGGACAGAAGAAAGGTCAGGAGAGTCTATCTCCCCCCCACCTCTAGGAGGCCCTACCAAGGGGGCAGCTGATCGGAGGCATGTCTCATGACATAACGTAGACCATGACTCCACATGACGATCAGTCCAGTTAATATGTGGATTATGTTTCTCCAACCATTCAAATCCAAGCACCAGGGGGGAGCATGCGGAGGGAAAAAAAAAATGTGATGGTTTCACGATGGTTACCTGAGAGTAGTAGCTCGAGAGGTTGAGTTTGATGGGTAACCTGGTGGAGTTTTTTCCCATCAATGGCAGAGACACTAAGAGGCTGGGTCAGGGGAATAGTTTCAATCTGAAGTTGTTGAACAAGGTTTGAATCAATTAAGTTTCGTTCACAGCCTGAATCGATGAAGGCAGGAAAAGAGAGGCTTTGATTAGAACAAAATAAAGTGGCAGGGAGCATCAGTCGAGCAGATTTTTTTAGAGTTATCATGGCCCGTCAGACTCCTCGGAACCTCTGACGGGCCCTGTCTTTTGATTTAGCTGGGCAAGAAGCGATGAAATGACCACTCTCTCCACAGTAGATGCATAGTTTACTCATAAAACGTCTTTGTCTCTCCTCTGGAGTGAACCCGGTGTGTCCCACCTGCATGGGTTTGGCATCCATTTCTCCAGAATGAGAGGCCTGAACAGGCAGAGGGAGAGACTGGGCCTTAGATCTCGGTTTGGGCAAATGTTTTGTGGGAGAAGAAAAAACAGTCACATTATTTGACGCAGGGGCAGAGGAAAATGATTCCAGACTTCTTGACTTGGAGCTGTTTCTAGCTCGGATTCTATTGTCCAATCTTATCGTCAGACGGATAAATTCTTCGAGTGTGGCTGGTTCGTCGAGGGTTGCAAGTTCATCCTTAATATTTTCGTTCAAAGCCATGAAAAAAGCCCCCTTTAAAGCACTTTGGTTCCAACCGGAAGCAGCAGCTTTTACCCGGAAGTTAATGGAAAATTCTGCCACAGAAGAACTTCCCTGTTTAAGGTCAAAAAGAGCACGAGAATCAATCGTTTGATCTGTTTCTTGGTTGAACACTTGAGAAAATTCAGAGATAAAATCAGTGTATTGACATCTGAGGCTTTCGTCAGAGGCAAACCTTGCCTGAGCCCAATCCAGGGCTCTTCCAGTCAAAAGAGACAAAATAAAGGTTATTTTAACATGATCTGAGG
>NW_015151614.1:228884-231782 GCF_000732505.1 Cyprinodon variegatus
GTTCATATTCATTTTATTCAATGTGTGACAGTTACTGCATCTGAAATATTGACCTTTCCGAAGGGCAGATGCTGAGTCAGCACTTTACCCAAATCATCATCACGGTATCACAGCAAAGACTTAAAGGGGTCATAGAATGCAAACAGAGTTTCCATGGTCATAGATGATTAATGATAGTTCAGTGGGTGAAATGGACGTACAGGGAAGTTCAAACTCCATCAACACCTCCTTTCTCTGCAAATTTCACAATTCTAAACTTCCACCATAAAACGGGCGAATCCAAACTGTTGGGATATATTGCCACAATGGAGCCCAAATCAATTGGATGAACCACATTTTAAAACATCCCCCTTTCCTTTTACACAAAGAGAACAAAAGATCCTCTGGAAAGTTCTGGAATATTCCAACCAAAGGGATGGTCAGATTACGCATGGACCAATCAGCTCAAGAGGAAGCTGATACTTCAACAGGAAATGCCCCTACATCACTCATGGTTTAAAACTCAGAGCGTGAACTAAATCTTCCTCTTTCCTGAATTAATAGAATAAAGATCTCATTGTTTAACTTGTAGTGGTCACGTTTTTCATGTAGTGGGTGAATAATCACTCAGGCCAGATCCACCATCTTTTGGTAGCAGTATGAACAAACAGAGATAAATAGTTCTTTGGTTGATAATTAATAGCTCTGCTGATAACTTAGCCTGGCTCACTAAATTGGTGTGGATACCTGGATTTTAACAGCCGGTCCAGAAGCCATCCAGAGGTGAAAGGCATAAACCCTGGTAAGTAAGCAAATGAAGGCTACAATTATCAAATTAAGAACACTAAATTGATTTCTCCTCCGATTTTTTTTGAAAAAGTTAAATAATTAACTATAACACCAGTTCTAGTTAATCATTTATTCATTATCTGCAGGATATCATTTTGCACAACAAAACGAAGCACTGAGTTGACGTCAAATCAGGGATGTTGCCTTATTTGGTTCTGGCCTGTACTTTAGTCACACCCTGAAATTGACATACAGTAAATGCAGAGTTCCAGGCTGCATGGAGAAAGGGGATCATTTTCACAGCCTTCCCAAGGATCCGACGACTTGACAGGCATGGATTAATTTAATGTATCAGAAGATCCCTGCAAAGTTGGATGCTCACTGACTGGACCGGACCGGGCATTTCAACCGAGCCATCAGCTCCGGGGCTGGTCCGGGTCCGGAGCCTGCCGGGGAAGGAGTGATCGAACCCGACCCGGTGATGGTATGCATCCCCACAATGGTATGTTTCCTCCCGCCTGCCTTACCGGACCCGGACCAGCCCCGGACCAGCCCCGGAGCTGACGGCTCGGTTCTGCTGCACTGTAATCAACCCAAATCCTGGACGATTTTGAAATTCCCCCCTGACATTTTTTTTAGGTATGAAAAGTAGGAGTGAGTCTTTGCTCTGCAGCTTCCCTCGTTTTAAACCAACCAATCAGCGCACAGCTCATCTAAATATTCATGATCAAACCATAAAAGGAAGAAAATCTGTTGTTTCATTCTGAGTCTTCTAAGCAGGCTGCATTAGGGCTCACAGAACAGCAAATATGCCATTTTCAGCCCAACAAATGTTACACACCCTATTCAGGGACCTTAAGGACCAGCAGACCAGGTTTTTTCACATAGCCGCAACTATGTGAAAAAACCAGCATCTTCTAAAAGCAGCAGAGCCCCAGTTCCTCCTCTACATATCATGGAACGTCAGGACCTTCAGATAACTACTCTGTGATACACACCGGGCCCTGGCAACAAGCTTATCAGACATAACAGTTTCCAGCANTGTCTTTAGTCCCCCACCCCCACCCCGTTTATATTTCAGCTATTTCTCATCTGAGCTCAATTACTTTTTATAGTTACTGGAAACAGTTGTGAAAGCAACAGTTAATATAGTCACCACTCAAATCAGCAATAAAAATCTTACAAACCTACACACAAAAAGTACAATTTCAACATTTGAACCAGTCGTCCAGACAAGTGGATTTTGAAGAATGCAATTTCGACAATGAACCAAAATCATTCTAACCATTCTCATTGAACATAAAAATCTCTACTAAATATTTGAACATATTATTTTTTTGCCAAATAAAATAATAAACATTATTTCCTTTCAATTAATGAACTTATGAACAGTGACATTTCTCGCGTCAATGTAGACGCAGACTTAGTTATTATTACAAATGTAAAGTAGAGCAATAATAATTTACCTCAAACTGTTGTCGGGACTACCTCTTGCTCCGTCTCTGATCCGTCTCTGACTCGGAGTAGAATCAGCAGAATCAGTCCTGCTGTGACACTACAGTGCGCATGCGCCGTGCTACCGTTTCAAAATGCTACATTTTTTGAGTAACGTTTATCCAGTATTTTTGGTTTATCTTCATACAACTGGTAAAAATTTACTCTTCTTCCAAAATTCATGTATTACATTAAAAAAAGGGTTTAATTTTACTTCAGAAACTCTAGTTCTTACAGAAGCTTAAAAGCTCTAATTAGAAATTATTACAAATACTCTAATATAGTTTACAACAACAAAAAGTCATTTTTATCAGTGTCTGGCAGAAGCTTAAACCCGACTGTAATTTCTAAATAGTTGTTAAAATAAATTGTCTTGGCAAAATATCAAATTGATTTAAAGAACAAATCAGTAGCAGTCTATTCAGTCATTACATTTGATCATTAAAAAGAAATTAGAGTTACAGTGCAGAAACTCATCTGAAAAAGGTTTTCTAAAATAGGTGTATTTGCCCTTAGTTTGAGCAGGTAAATAAAAATTCTGCTAAAGGAGTCAGTATTTCTGCCTTTAAAATACAATTAATGAATATCATGCTTTTAAAGTAAGATAGATCTGGGGTTTTTTCTTATTTTAAACAT
>NW_015151614.1:232659-234493 GCF_000732505.1 Cyprinodon variegatus
AAAAAAAAAAAAAAAAAACACCGAATGGAATCGTGGCCAAACTGACTTGTGAAACAAAGCAGACTAAGTGGAATTGGGCCAAATGGGCTAACACTGTGGCAAAAAAACAAACAAAAAAAAGATTTATGATGGGTTTTTGTTTACTGTGGTTTTGTTTCCTTTTGCTAACATCTCAGGGAATGTCCTTATTTTTTTCAGGTCTCAGTTTCTTCCTCTGCTGTGGAAACAATCCGGGTAATCAAACATTCTTCTCTCTTTACTGATTACTGGAGCTGGGAAGCTTGTCTGAATTCGTTATTTGATTCATTCATGATTCTCGTCTTCTGCTTCTGCATCATCATGTCACACAAGAAACACTTTTAGCAGAGAAACTCAGACATCTCTCTACCTATATCCCATTTATTGAGATGGTGGTGGTAGAATTGATATGATGAGAGAAATACTGACATGAACATCATTAAATGTAAACTTTGATGTTTGATTTATTCTTTTGGAGATTATTATGAAAAATATAAAGATGGATCAGAGGAAAAAAAGGTGTTTTATTAATGAAAGCAGATATTTACAATCAATGGAGGAAAGTGTACAGAGATAGAATGCATTTAATTTAAGTGCTTGTAAACATTGTCTAGTTTCTTTTAGTAAAGATGATAAGATTTATTTTATTTGCTATATGATTAATGTCAATTTCCACTTGGAAGTCCTGACCCAAGGTTTAACTTATTCACTGAGGATTTAATATCTAAATTCACTATTTTCACTTGATATCATTTCATCATGATACCATCTCATTTATTTATCCTATCAGCTTATGGTTTTTTTTTTAAATCTATTATTAATAGTTGAAGGAAACAGGATTACTTAGTGAAGTGGGGTTGTTGAGTGTAAGGCCTCTTTGGGTTCTAGAAAGATAGAAACATTTAGGCACTGAAGGAAAATGAGAATTATCTGTAAAATAGAATCAACACACTTAATTGTTTTATTATATTCTGTCTGTTTCATGTTGTAGTTCTAAGATGGTTAATGTATAAGACACATGTCTTTACTACTAGAAAAAAATATTTTTATTTTATTTGTCATAACAGAAATACGGGCTGTCCTGACTGTTTCACCATCATGGCTATGTCCTGGAGCCTCAGTTCATCTGAGCTGTAAGGTTGATCCTCGATCTACAGGATGGAGGTTCTTCTGGTATAAAGCTGTTCCTGATCNCTGATTTGACTCAGATAATAAACACGTCCCTTCTGTCAGGTGTTTTCCCGCAGTCCCTAAAAACAGCAAATATCAAACCACTGCTGAAAAAGAACAATTTAGACAAACTACAACTCCAGAACTACAGGCCCATATCAAACCTCCCCTTTATCAGTAAGATTATTGACAAGGCAGTGTTTCAACAACTAAACACTTTCTTAGATATGACCAGCCACTTTGACGTTTTCCAGTCAGGTTTCTGTACTCACCACAGTACAGAGACTGCCCTTATCAAGGTGTTTAATGACATCCTTATAAATACAGAAGAACCACAGTGCTGGTACTATTGGACCTCAGTGCAACATTCGATACTGTCGATCACTCCATCCTGTTAGAGCGCCTGGAAAACTGGGTCGGCCTCTCTGGTACAGCTCTTAACTAGTTTAAATCCTGCTTAAAGGACAGGGACTTTTTTGTGTCAGTAGGAAACTTTACATCAGAGATGACAAAAAACACATGTGGGGTTCCCCAATCCTGGGTCCCCTCCTATTCAATATCTACATGCTCCCTCTCGTTCAGTTAATAAAAAACAACAACATCAGCTACCATAACTATGCAGACGACACACAGCTTTACATCACCA
>NW_015151614.1:236829-238931 GCF_000732505.1 Cyprinodon variegatus
TGTACATTTTTTAGCGTGCGCAGTGAAATAGCTCACGTTTTAATACACGCAAACCTTTGATAGATCCGGCCCTCAGACACCAACCCCCCAGCAATCCTGCAAACAAGAAATTAATATAAACAATAGATTTAATGAAGCAAAGTATCAAACTGTCTCTTTTTTACAGAGAGAGCAGGAGAGTGTGTGCCTTAATGTGGGACTCACCTCTCCAGTAGGTCCAGTCTCAGCTGCTGTCCATGTTGCAGCGGTAGCAGCGCCATCCCAGAACCCACTCTCATTTTGCTTTTCATCTCCGAAGTCACTTCCAAAATTCTTGCCACCTGGGAAAATAGCAGTTATTTTTGTTGCAGATTTGAAGTCTATTTAACCCCTTGCTGCCTAAATTTATAAAAAATACACATTTACATACACTGTTTGCCTTTAAGTAGTTGCCAAACTGAAATTTTTAAAATTTCAATTTATTCAAAAATTAGAAAAAATGTCTGTATAATACAAATTTGTGACATTTATAGCGGTCAATTATAACATACACTGTTAGGGGCAAGTTGTAACAGAAAGATGAGCTTGCCCTGAAATTGAAGGGTTGACGGTAAAAACCCCAGCTCTGGCTTTCATTGTCATTGTGTCCTTGGGCAAGACACTTCACTTGCATTGCCTACAGACTGGGGTTGCCAGCGTACGGTAGCCTCGATTCTATCAGTGAGCCCCAGGACAGCTGTGGCTACAATGTAGCTTGCCACCATCAGTGTGTGAGTGAATGACTGAATGGGTGAATAAATGAATGTAGTTTAAAATGCTTTGGTGAAGTCTCCTGACTTGAATAAGCGCTATACAAGTACAGGTCATTTACTATTTACCATTTGTGAAAGGTTCCTAGGTCCACATGGAGCATGTGATATTACATATTCTTGGTTGTGTATGTAACATAAAGGGTTTATTACATATTTGTAACAATGGGTGTTAAGGGGTTATTAAAAAAAAACAAAAAAACTTTCATGTTCAAAAGTTTATGCCTGAGATGGTATGAGCTTTATGACCTGGTGTATCTTCTTGTTGAAAACATCAACCAGAGGCGGGGGAAACTGTAAAAGAGGGGACTGACTTATATTTTCCTCTTTTAGCTAAATTCTAATCAGACCATCTCAGTGTTGTGGCTGGAACTGAGAATAGCCCAGGGCAATGTTTTCCAGGTTTATACACTGTATGCAGAATTATTAGGCAAATAAGTATTTCAACCAAATTATCCTTTTCATACATGTTGTCCTATTCCAAGCAATAAAGGCTTGAAAGGCGACTACCAATTAAATAAATCAGGTGGTGTGAATCTCTGTAATGTGAAGGGGTGTGGCCTAATGACATCAACACCCTATATAAGTGTTATAATGGGCTTTAAAGATCTGACCCACATGCAGAGAACCACTCAAAGACCAAGGGAAAAAGTTAACTGGCTATTGAGATTTAGCAAAAACACAGATGGAGAGAGATATTCTGCTGGGAAATACTGTTAGACCTCAGCGGACTGGTGAACCGGAAGTGACCGAAATGCCGAGTGTGTCAGTGTGACTCAGTTAATCCCTCCAGGGGGGTTAGAAAGTCCAGGCTTATCAAGTGATACAGGAAGGCTTCCTGTCGAAGAACAAAGACAAAGCAAGTTTAGACTCAGACAGACAAGGCTAAGGTTTGACTCTACTAATCTCAGTTTGGCTAGAGTACCCAATACTGGCAAACACTCTTGCGTCGATGTAGTGACAGCCCGCTGCTCAAATACTCCTCTAGTAAAGACCCCTTGCAAGGAGGCCCAACGAGAACAGGGCCCCCTCTGGTGGTGGAGAGACAAAAACACACAACCCACACAAAATGGATTCCTAACAGAACCAATTAATAAAAACATTTTATCAACCAAAATTATATATTTTTTTTTATGTGATTGAGTTCACCTTTAATTTTGACACATATCAAAACCAAGCAGAAGAACAGACTGGATGTAGAGAACAGTAAAATGTACTTAACTATTAGACAACTTCCTTTCCTTTGGCAAAATGGTTCAGAAAAGAGATTTGATAGACTCTGAAAAGTCAAAAATTGTCAGATGTCTTTCATAT
>NW_015151614.1:241217-242318 GCF_000732505.1 Cyprinodon variegatus
TTTTCTGCAGGAAGAAAGCAACGCTGAACCTGATAGTAAGCTCAAACTAGGGAACACTTGACTTTGCCGGAACATTTCTGTGTGTTTGTTTTTTAACTGCTTACTAGATGAAATCCAGTCCCAGTTTGCAAAGTGTTCAAATTGCATGATATAAGCTATAACATGTGCGGAGAAGAAGCTTTAATGTTGCTTACTGCAACTAAGAAATAAATATTTCTTTTTTGTAAACATCCTAAATCATTACCTTATATATCACTTAATTTTGTTTTCATCATTTCATGCAAAAATCATGTTAGTGGTGAGTGTTAAAAAACAATCTTAATCAGTTCTAGAGCAGAGGAATGCAGATGTACTTATAAATAATACAGCCAAAACCTTTTCTTGCTACCTTTAAACACAAAGACCACTTTTAAATCAACTCTACAGTTTCACTTCTACTGTTTCACTTACAGAGCAAAATGTACACTTCAACAAAAAAAAGCTGGGAAATCTGAGAGAAACAACTTACTCAATTTCCATGTAAACCTCCTTAGACTTACAGGAATTTCCCCATTGTTGTTGTGTAATCAGGAAACCATTACTGAGCTGCATATGGTCTTGAGGTTATGTAAAGTGAAGAAAAAAATCCCACAGCTTTTTGAAAACCTTAAAAACAATCCATGTAGTGAGCCTCCGCCTTTGATTCATACCTATCATGTAAGCATGTACATACGTATATTAGTACATAAAATCTAAAATTTATCTTGAATACGGTTGAATAGAAGAACTTTTTTTTACCACCGTATTTAAATAGATGGCAAATAAAGCTTTACATCTTGATGGATTTTTTTTGTGTATAATGACTAATTTTTGTTAAACTGATTTTGAATCAAACTTTCGGTAACTATAAAGTAGGTGTGAAGATTTTGGGTAAATACATATTTAAATGCATTTTGGATTGGATTGATCGCATCTCCATCTTGGTTTCCAGATTTGTATGTATAATTATTTCCAGAAATTATAATATATACAAAATAAAATTGAAAATAAATGTCTTTTCCATTATACCATTACTGGTACCGTATTTTCACGACTATAAGGCACACTTAAACGTCTTTTTTT
>NW_015151615.1:0-2204 GCF_000732505.1 Cyprinodon variegatus
CCGAGCCAGGAAAAAACCGAGCCGAACCCACCTCGGGAACTGGTCTGCAGTTAGCGCGGTCCAGTTATTTTTATCTCGGTTCAGTTCAGGTTGTTTCCGTTCACACACGACAAGTTATCTCAGTTACTGAGCTCGGACCGGTCTCGGCTCAGTTTTTTAAGGGTAGTGTAAACGGGGTATTAGACTCCAAGCATGTGCTTAGAGCATTCATTGATTTGGATCCTTACCAATTGATAAAACTTAGTAATGTTTTCATAAAGGACACCATTCTTATTTTTAACAGTACAAAACATGTGGTACAGGTTTAGACCCAAAAATACACACTACAAAATAACTATGCATGTCAATGGCAACTAATGTTGCTTATTTTTGTTAATTGTACACTCTTTTTATTACTTATCAAAACACTGCAATTTTCATAACTTTCCCGTTACTGGTTAAAGCATTCCTACAATTGCATTACTTTGCAACTTTAAACAACTGTTTATCAACAATCAAATGTTGATAATGTTTTCTCATTATCAACATTTTCTAGCAATCATCATACCTTTTATCTGTATGTCTCCAATATCTGAACGTTCATACAGGTTAACGCTGTGGTCATTTTCTGTAGTTGTGCCAGGTCCACTGAAGAATAGAAAACAAGATATAAACATTTCAATCTGTGTTATATAGATTATAGACATAAGCCTATAGAAAATAAAGTGATAAAGTTGGTTTCTACTTACCCTTCTCAGGCGCGGATTCAGGCGGGGGCACGCGGTGACGTAAAAAACGCGCGCTCGCGTAAAATACGGGTTGGAACTGCGTGTTATTGTACGGACGATTATTGGCCCAATCGGCTTGCGTTAGTAGGCTTTGCTTTGTGCAGGCGGTCTGGAGCGCAGCCCTGAGTATTTGGGATTTCGGGGTTAGCATGATATGTTGGTCATATTGCTGTTAGCATAAACAAAACGTGTTGCACAATGCTTGCACACTGTTGCACTTTTATCCAGAACTTTCTTTCCGCCGTCATCGTTGTTCACTCTAAATGCAAAGCGTCCCATACAGCAGACCTATAAAGTGCTGCTGGCGTGTCTTCCAGCTCCTGTTCTTTCCCACTCGCTATACCCACACAATTCTTCACAACAACTGACTTTTTTCTGCTACACTGCTACACTACGCTGCTTGGCTTCTTCTTCTCCTTGCTTACTACTGGTGGTTGGCTTTGGTCGCAGTACCGCCAACTTCTGCTCTGAAGTGCAAACGCTTCGCCAATGAGAAAAAGGAGCAGTGCATGAACCGAACGCAACACACGCGAACCGAACCAAGACAGCCGAACCGAACGGTTCGGACGGTTTTCAAAAACCGTTCCATCCCTAATATGTACGACAAAAGTCTGCAGCAACCGTCTTTCTCAAGAAGCTGGTCAAGGATGTTCCTATATGGTGCTAAAGATGTCAGTTCTAACCTCACAATCTTTGGTGCTGCAGGATCTGGTGTCTACTGTTAAAAGTGCATTCTTATATGTTTGTTGAATTTTACTGTGTGCTTAATTTAGTTGTTTTGTACATAAAATAGAATTCAACTTTATTGTCATTACACTGTTACAAATACAAAGCAAAAAAAATCATTCTGTGCATTTCACCCATCCCTTTTTTGGGGAGCAGTGGGCAGCCATTGTGCAGTATGCGGGTTAAGGGTCTTGCGCAGGGACCCAGAGTGGCAGTCCATGGGTGTAGTACTTGAACTTAGAATTCCCCAACCACTAGGCTGCCACTCCCCTATATAAAACAGTACCACCTCAGATGGGACTCGTACCCACAATCCCTGGCTTGGGAGACCAGTGCACACAGAGCCTTTTCCCTGTTTACTTTCCCTTGAAAATAAAGCAATATTGTTTTATTATACAGGATAAACCTAGGCCTTCCAAAGAAATGTACATTTTCTTCATACTTAAAAAAATAAATAAATATGAAAGTAAATGATACTTAATTTGACGTGTAACTTGAACTATTTGATTTCTATTTTTGAATCTTGCTTTGGGTCAGGTTTGATCTATGAAGAAAATGCTTTAAGAAGGCAACTTTTATAATTTACTTAATTTGTTAATTAATCAAAGAATTTAACTTAAAAAGATACACAACAGTGGGAGGCAAAAAACACCAAGAACGTACAAATTGATTTGTAGTCAGTTTTCTTATATCTTTTTTGATGTCATCAGT
>NW_015151615.1:3095-5139 GCF_000732505.1 Cyprinodon variegatus
ACTTCCGGTTCCGGAGGCTAATCCGCCTATCAGATCAGAACCATGTCCGTCATTTCCGGAGTTCCGCCCTTCACTTCCGGAAAAATTCTCTGGCGTACCAAGTGAGTGCAAATGATTTCTTTTTCAATGTAAGCTGATTCTTGAACACTCTCCTGCCAGTTTTCCCAATGACAAGAGAAAAATAGCCTTTATCATATCTCAGTTATCTGGAAGAGCCCTTGATTGGGCAGATGCCCGATTTCTTTCAGAATCCAGTTTTTCCTGCACATTCGAGCAATTCTTAAAGGAATTCTCGCTAGATTTTAACCATGACTCTGACCAATGTACTGAATTTCGTGGTTTATTAGACCTCAAACAAGGAAATAGGTCTGTAGCTGATTTTTCGATTGACTTCCGGGTCAGAGCCGCTGCTTCTGGATGGAATGAAACCGAGCTTAAAAGCGCTTATTTCAAGGCTCTAGATGAAACCATAAAGGATGAACTGGCTACTATAGATGAACCAGCGACCTTGGAGGATTTAATAAGATTAACCATTCGTCTGGATAATAGGCTGCGAGCCAGACAAAGATCTAAAGTAAGATCTCATGTTTGTTCTGTTTCTGCCCTGGCAAACAACTTCAATATCACGTCTGTTTGTTCCTCGTCCTCTGAACCTGACCCCAGATCTAGGAGCCGAAATCAGCCTGCTTCCGCTTTTCCTCCTAAAACTCATCATGTCTCTCCCCCCACAGAGGTTTCTGAAGTCGAGCCCATGCAAATCGGTCACACCAGACTCTCGACAGAAGAGAGGCAAAGGAGAGTTAAAGAGAACCTGTGCATGTACTGTGGAGAACCCGGCCACTTTGTCTCAACCTGCCCAGCTAAGGTAAAAGCCGGGGTCCGCCAGAGGATATGAGGAGTCTGGCGGACCATCTGCAGTCTGAAAAATCTCCTCATCTGCTGTTACCTGCTACTCTTTTTACCTTGGATCAGTCTCTCACCTTATCCGCCTTCATAGACTCTGGTTGTGAGAGAAACCTAATTGACTCAAACCTGGTTCGACAACTAAACATCAAGATCTCTCCGTTGAAAAGTCCTCTCAGAGTTTCGGCCCTGGATGGGAAGAGATTACCTCAAGTTACTCATCAGACTCAGCCACTCGAACTGCTGATCTCCAGTAACCACAGAGAGACAGTTTCATTTTTTGTTTCTCCATCTGCCTGTTCTCCTCTAGTTCTAGGATATGAGTGGCTGGAGCGTCATAACCCACACATTAATTGGGCTAAGAAACACATCGAGTCCTGGTCTTCCTCCTGCCATGTCTCATGTCTCCGCTCTGCAGCTCCGTCTGTTCACTCCCCAGCCAGTCATCAGGAAGCTGATCCGCCTGATTTATCCAATGTACCTCCTGACTACCATGATCTAGCGCCCGTCTTCAGTAAGGTCAGTGCTTTGTCACTTCCTCCTCACAGACCATACGATTGTTCCATTGACCTTTTACCTGGAGCTCCACTTCCCAGTAGTCGACTCTTTAATATCTCCAAGCCTGAAAGAGAAACGATGGAGAAGTATATTAATGAGTCTTTAGCCGCCGGTATTATTCGGCCCTCCTCATCTCCTCTTGGTGCTGTTTTTTTCTTCGTAGACCAGAAGGACGGATCTCTCCGGCCCTGTATTGATTATAGAGGACTCAACCAAATAACCATTAAGAACAAATACCCCCTGCTTCTGCTCACATCCGCCTCTGAACCAGTTCAAGGGGCCACCGTTTTCACAAAATTGGATCTAAGAAATCCTACCATCTCCTCAGAATCAGAGAGGGAGATGAGTGGAAGACGGCTTTTAAAACTCCTCTAGGCCAGTTCGAGTACCTGGTTATGCCCTTTGGTCTGACTAACGCTCCTGCCTGTTTTCAGGCCCTGGTTAACGATGTTTTGAGAGAT
The DNA here is from genome assembly GCF_000732505.1 of Cyprinodon variegatus. Classification (NCBI taxonomy): domain Eukaryota; kingdom Metazoa; phylum Chordata; class Actinopteri; order Cyprinodontiformes; family Cyprinodontidae; genus Cyprinodon; species Cyprinodon variegatus. The sequence goes on from NW_015151615.1 coordinate 5,018, forward strand.
TTCCTCAACATTTTTGTCTTCGTCTATATTGACGATATCCTGATTTACTCTAAGAATCTGTCTGATCATAAAAAAATATGTTCGTTTGGTTCTCCAAAAGCTTCTGGAAAATAAGCTCTTCG
>NW_015151615.1:5541-7297 GCF_000732505.1 Cyprinodon variegatus
GCCTGTACTCATCTGACAAGCCCGAAACTCCTGAATCCGTCCTACCTGCCAGTTGTATGGTGGGAGCCGTTTCCTGGGAGATCACCGACCTGATTAAAGAAGCTCAAGCTTCAGAACCTGACCCTGGAAATGGACCGCCCAATCGGACGTATGTACCTACCTCCGTCAGATCTCGTCTGATCCACTGGATGCATTCTGCCAAGTTCTCCGCCCATCCTGGTGTGAGCAGAACTATGGACCTTATCACTCGTCGTTTCTGGTGACTGCCCTTCATAGAGACGTGAAAGAATACGTTCTAGCATGTCCAGTTTGTGCTAGAAACAAACCTTCTCATCAGCCTCCATCAGGTCTTCTGCATCCGTTGCCTGTTCCTTCTCGTCCCTGGTCCCACGTTGCAGTGGATTTCGTTATGGGCCTGCCAATCTCCAAGGGTATGACAACAGTCCTTACCATTATAGATCGCTTCTCTAAAACATGTCATCTTGTCCCTCTCAGGAAGCTCCCGGCAGCCTTCCAAATGGCTCAACTGTTGGTCAAACATGTTTTCAGACTCCATGGCATTCCCCAGGAGATCCTCTCTGATAGAGGCCCTCAGTTCACCTCTCAGGTATGGAAACACTTCTGCTCAGCTCTGAACACCAAAGTATCGTTGTCTTCAGGTTATCATCCTCAGTCCAACGGGCAGACTGAACGTATGAACCAGGAAATGGAATCCACCCTTCGCTGTCTGACGTCCACCAATCCTACCGACTGGAGTCAGTTCCTCCCCTGGGTAGAGTACGCTCATAACACTCAAATTTCATCCGCTACTGGTCTGTCTCCGTTCCACGTATCTCTAGGCTATCAACCACCCCTGTTTCCAGAAGATGAAAGAGAAATCTCCGTACCCTTCATTCATCATCACATTCGCCGCTGCCAGAGGCTCTGGAAAGAAACCATTTCAGCACTAAATCGAACATCGGCTCAGAATAAGAGATACTCCGATCGCAAGCGACGTCCAGCTACCATCTACTCACCCGGTCAACAGGTCTGGTTATCTACTCGTGACATTCCTCTCAGATCCATGTCCCGTAAACTCTCCCCTAGGTTCATCGGTCCCTACAAGATTGCATCCATCATCAACCCGTCTGCCGTCCGCCTGCATCTGCCACCCTCACTCCTTATCCACCTGACCTTCCATGTATCCCAAATCAAGCCCGTTCTCACCAGTCCTTTGTGCCCTCTATCCGAATCCCCTCCACCCGCCCGGGACATTGATGGTCACCCTGCCTTCACCGTTCGCCGGACCGTGGACTCCCGTCGCTGAGGCCGCTGTTGGCAGTACCTGGTCGACTGGGAGGGCTACAGTCCGGAGGACCGCACTTGGGTCCCTGGGTCCTTCATTTTGGACCCCACCTTGATTGACGACTAGAATAGCATAGAATTAGAATAGAATAGAATAGAATTCAACTTTATTGTCATTGCACTGTCACAAGTACAAGCAACGAAATGCAGTTAGCATCTATCCAGAAGTGCTATACAGGATATAAATATGCATTTACAAGTGTACAGAGGGTATGTATAAATAGACTATAAAATGTATGTATAAACAGTATAACAGCATTGATAGTAATCAGCAATGAACAGTGATTGAGGCTGTAAATGAATATAAACACTATATACATGTATACAACTATACAGAGATGTTACCTGGATCATATAAATATATATACAGTATTAGTGGGGTTATAATGTATGGTACAAGCTTTAGAGGGCA
>NW_015151615.1:9029-12115 GCF_000732505.1 Cyprinodon variegatus
TTATGCAATTATTTTCATTTTTATTACGGAAACTGTTTTGGTCGCAGTATTTTTCATTGGTAGAATAAAGGAAAAAGAAACTTCTATGAAAAATAGAACATACAGTGTCATACTGTATGTTTTCAGTCTCTTTATTGCTACATTTTCTATTCAACATCATTTTAGATGCTTGCTGTTTTTTTGTTTCATTGTCAAACTCTACATTCTTTGGTTTTTCATTTTCAATCAGATCAGGAAACTGTCACTTTGTGTCTCGGGGTAATTATTGGCAGTCTTTAAAATTATTCCCTATTTTGGTGTATTTCCAAGTGATGAGGTCATAAACGATGCAGCTCAATGAGCAAAGACATAACAACTCATTTGAAAACTGGAATACAAGGAAAATATTGAATAAAGCCTAAAAAAAAATCCCAAAACATGAAGACTCTGAATGCGTGGAAAAGAAAATTCCTCCTTAAAAAATTCCGGAGCTGAGCTTTCTGTTTTTCTGTTCCTAAACATCATCACTTATAGCTGTATCTCTCACCCTACAGCTCTAAAATAAAACATGGTAAGATTTGAAGGTGACCATCGGATCTCAGTGGAATACGAAGCACCCATATCTTCAGCCACGAATGATACTTTAAGGAAGAATCCAGGTGAGAGAAAAATCCTAAAGATTACCGTTTGAACATCCATCCATTTTCTTACACGCTTATCCGAAGTGGGGTCGCGAGGTCACCAGTCCATTGCAGGGCACCGGTTGAACAATGTAACTGAATACAGTAAAAACAATTTTGCCCAAGGTTTCCATTTCTATGGTTGAAACTGAAACCACAAGTTAATGGTCATTATTAAATATAAAAAAAAAAAATCAATAATAACACCAAAAAGTGACAACAGACAGTTAGCGTGGAGTATACATACATCACATAGTTGTTTGGGAAACCATCTTTGGGGCTGGAGAGGACAGCTGTGGCTAGTTTTGAGGAAGTTATGCATAAGGTGAGTACATGAAGACATTTCTCCATGTTTCTTCAGGTATCCTCTCTGAAGGTGCAACGGGTTAGTAGATGGAACAAAATGACAAGTCAGGTAGATGAGGATGTGGAAGACTGGAAAACTGTATCAAATTGGATAGTGAGAGAGGAGGTAAACGAGGGGAAAGGTTTTTGAAAAAGTGGGAATTAGAAAAAAGCAGCTCAGATTCAAAAAGAGTTGTGCTAAGGAAGGTAGTTAGAGAAGAGTTCAAAATAATATTTAGATTCCGTGTTGTTGATAAACAGTCATTTGAGCTCCATTATGGTTTTCAGAGAAATAAGAAGATCAGATAAGTCGAAATGGGGAAGGAGATGAGAAATGAAATACTTGCTGATAATTTGCAAAAAATGATGAGCAAAATAAAAAAAGAGGTGATAGAGATAAAAGTCATAGGAGAAAATAAAACTAAAAGGACTAATGATAGGAATTCAAATTCACAAGAATTTAGGTCAATTAAATATGAACATTAAGGGTGGCAAGCAAGTCACTGCTGATAGAGTTTTACCAAATAGACTTAAAATAGGTTGCATAAGGATGTCAGGGAATGCAAAGGTGGTCAGAATGTGGAGAAGAACACAAAATTGAGAAATGCAGGGAAAAAGCTGAAGAAAGTCACTGCAAAAGTGGAGGCCAGCACAGAGTTAACTATGGAGGATGTGAGGTGAGAAAGAAAGCAGTGGAAATATAAAACGTTAAAACTACAACCAATATAAGCTCGACAGAAGCAGTGAAGACTGCTCAAGGTCAAAGGACAGAAGAAATTAATCAAGCATAAAATCAGGCAGGTTCAAAAGCAAAACGAATACAAAGACAAGATTGCTTTTGTCCAACAGCAGATAAACTAATTTTATTCATAGCGTGTGTCAGTGGTTCCCAACCTTTTTTGACTTGTGTACCCCTCTGAAAATTGTGTCTTATCATGAGTACTTCTTTCAGTCAAAAGTATTGATGACTGTCAAAAAGTGGAACATACAATAACTGATTATTATACCCATGCGTGTGTGGGCTCTCTCTGGGTCTAAAAACATGAATGTTAGGTTAATTGGCTTCTCTAAATCTCTTTACGCAATAATTCCTTGCTTGAATGGTTGTTGTTCCTGTTGGTCATCTCTGTGTTGCCCTGTGATAGACTAGCGACATGTCCAGGGTGTACGGAGGATAGGACCTGTCCATCAGAATGGGCAAAAAGAAGAGGAGTCTTCCAATCCAAACAGGCCTCGGTGCCATAGTATGTCGAATCTGGCCTTCAAAACTGGCCTTCAGAGGACGCAGTCGCTGAATTCGAACTCAGCTACAGACATATATATCATCTATGTATATATATGTTGTATGTATATGATTATATGCAGTGTTGGGCAAGCTACTTGTCCAGTGTAGTGAGCTAAGCTATCAGTTACTCAACAATAAATTAAGCCTCACTACACCAAAGCTACCACCTAAAGAATTATAGCAAGCTAAGTTACACTAATGTGTTAAAAGTAGCTTAACTACATCAGAAGCTACTTTACGTTGTACCAACCTAATATCAATTCAAAATGACTCTGATACACTGGTTAAAATATTTATTAAAGATCAGCAAATGACATAACACAGTGTAAAAATTGCTTTATGATCAGCATAATAAAAAAAAACTAACGTAATTACTAGTGTTGGGTTTTAATCCAGAGAAATGTGAGTTTAAAAGATTAAAAGGAAATAATCAACACAGAGACAGGGTTTTATGACGGCACCCTCTGCAGAAGCGGAGAGAAGGTGTCGGCTCCAAAACCAGCACCTTCTCACACAGATCCCTTCATGGCAAAGCCTTTCATTAGCAGTTTACAACATCATAAGGCGGGCCTAAAACAGAAGACCCAGTAATGCTTATCTGGGAGGATGCAGGTTTTCTATTTTTAAAGGTATTCCATTTGACCATTTGCTGATTGTACAAAAACTAGCATTTTAGATGGTTTTAGTCCTACATTATCTTGAATGCAACTTTTACACCCTCCTGAATTGCATATAAGTCTAACTGCTTGTCTAATAATTGTTAAAACTATTTATGTTTTTGCCTTTAATGCTTTTAA
>NW_015151615.1:16134-17455 GCF_000732505.1 Cyprinodon variegatus
CATTACTTAGTTATGCCCTGGATTTTGTAGCGTTTGTGGACGCTACGTCACTACATGATAAAAATAATAACATCACAACTGGAAAATTACTTGATAAATAAAGCAGCGACGCTACGGTCAAGCTACTGGAAAATGTAGTTAAACTAATAGCTGCGCTACATGTAGCGGCGCTACTGCCCATCACTGCTGATAGGCAACAGAGCATACTGGCGCTGAATGTTTAACACCCCCTAAACTTCCTCAATGCTAAAAGTCTACTGTTTTCTCCTCTGAGCTGGTTTAATCTCTCTGACCCTGAGTCTGGTTGAGACCAGCGAAAGAACTTGGTGAGAGAAGAACTTTATGCTATTATTTTCGTTTTTATTATGGAAACTGCTTTGTTTGTATTTTTTTTAATGGTAGAATGAAGTAAAAAGAAAAATTTATGAAAAAATAGAACATACAGTGTCATGCTGTATGTTTTCAGTGTGATAAGAATGTTCTCTTTGTTGCTACATTTTCTGTTTAACGTCATTTTAGATGCTTGCTGGTTTTTGTTTTGTTATTAAACTGTGTAAGTTCTTTGCTCTTTAAATTTTTTTCTCAGGTTTACTTAGTGGCATTCTTTAAAATTATTTCTTTTTTTGGTGTATTTCTTAAGTGATGAGGTCGTAAAAAATGCAGCTCAATGAGCAAAGACATAATTCATTTGAAAACTGTCTAAAAAAAAAAAGATCTAAAACTGTCTGAATACTAGGAAAACACTGAAAAAAGCCTAAAAAAAATCCCAAAACATTAAGACTCTGATTGTGTGGAAAGGAAAATTCCTCATAAAAAATTCCGGAGCTGAGCTTTCTTTTTTTCTGTTCCTAAACATCATCACTTATAATTTTATCTCTTACCCTAGAGCTCTACAATAAAACATGGTAAGATTTGAAGGTGACCATCAGATCTCAGTGGAATATGAAGCACCCATATCTTCAGCCACGAATGATACTTTAATGAAGAATCCAGGTGTGAGCAAAATCCCAAAGTTTACCGGCTGAACAATGTAACTGAAAACATAAAAAACGGTTTCCATTTCTATGGTTGCAAGTAAAGATACAAGTTAATGGTCATTATTAAACATAAAAAAAAAACGTATAATGAAACCTAGAAGGGCAAAATGTCATGATTCCAGACATTCCAAAATGATAAAGGGCTGGATCTATCAAAGGTTTGCGTGTATAAAAACGTGAGCTATTTCACTGCGCACGCTAAAAAATGTACAAACTGATCTATCAACAGCGTGCTAAAAGGATTTGGTCTTTAAAACGTGCTAAATAGCTCCTCTTATCCATTT
>NW_015151615.1:18950-26132 GCF_000732505.1 Cyprinodon variegatus
GTTACTTCCCATCTCTGGCAATATCTACATAGGTCTATAGAGGCCCATTTCCAGCAACTATCACTCCAGTGTTCTAATGGTACAATGTGGTTGTTCATTGGCTCAGAAGGCTAATTGATGATTAGAAAACCCTTGTGCAATCATGTTCACACATCTGAAAACAGTTTAGCTCGTTACAGAAGCTACAAAACACACCTTCCTTTGAGCAGATTTCTGGAGCATCACATTTGTGGGGTCAATTAAACGCTCAAAATGGCCAGAAAAAGAGAATTTTCATTTCAAACTCGACAGTCTATTCTTGTTCTTAGAAATAAAGGCTATTCCATGTGAGAAATTGCTAAGAAATTGAAGATTTCCTACAACGGTGTGTACTACTCCCTTGTGAACCAACTAGTTGCAGTGAGCTTTGGAGCTTGGACTGACCTAGAAGCATGGTCAGCTGGGTTATGCTCTGTAGGCACATACTTCCATTGGTTTGGTTCTGTAGACTGCCGGATTCGCTGAACCCTGTTGTGGACATACACATAAAAGCGTTTTGACTGATTATGAATATAGCCCAGCACCACTTTACTGTCACAGTAGAACGTGACAGCATCAACTTGAATGTTGATCTCTTGAACAATGAGTTCAGCCATTTCTACGGCTAGCACTGCTGCACAGAGTTCTAATCTGGGTATGGTTAGTTCAGTTGGAGGTGCGAGTCTAGAATCTCCCAGACGAACCCCACATGTATCCCACCATTTTCATCTTTAGTCTTCAGGTATACTACTGCATCAGTGACTTTGGTCAACGAGTCTGAGAAAACACATAACTCCTTCCATCTGGCATTGGAGCAAGAAGTAATAGTATAAGTTTGAGGGCTGTGAAGATGTTGCAATTCCTGTAGCAAATCTCCTTTCTTCTCCTTTCTTTGCTGCTCTTCTGAGACAATTGGCTGCCACAGCTGGAAAAGGGCAGTTGCCAAATATATGAACCCTCATTCTGTACTCGATGATGTCCTGACTTCATTACCTCTGTACTAGAGGAAACGTAAGTACAATTAAACAATGAAACATCTGTTAGATTTCGGGCATGACTGCAACTTGCTCTCTTCTGAAACTGATGAGAACTCCCAAAAGACTATTATTCAAGTCTGGTTCGCTGATAGCACGTTGTTTGGGAGATGCCACTGTATTGAGCATATGAATCGAACACAACCCTGATTTTTTCAAGTTTCCTCGGATGATAGACCCCAACCATCAGCAAGTACCAGCACTCTTCCTTTTGGTAATGGTGAATGCTCGGTCCACATGATTGTTGTCAAATATGTTTTACATAAAGGCAATAAACTGGTTCTTTTTCAAGATTCAGTGCTTCAAGGTTTTGCTTTGTCAACTTTAATGCTGAACTCTCTCTGGGCGAACAAAACACATGCATGAGCTGCTTCTACTTTGGCCCTAGCCCGTCCTGCTGCATAACTGACTGATGATGCACATGAGCATTTTGAACTTGAAGCAGCACTTTTACTGCTCTTAATTGACACTTCATCTTCAGTAGGCTTCGGGTCTTTTAGTCTTGCACCTGTGTTTTGTTATTCATCCACATCTGTTAATGTAGCTGCTTTAATCCTGTTCAGCCAGCTGCAAATGTCTTTTTACCAGTCTGCTCTCCTTGTGTGTATTCAACACAATTTAGCAGTAAGCCTAACTGCAGTCGAATGGATATGTGATATTCATTACTTGCACTGTTTTTCCACAATGTCACTATCACTTTATTTGGATTTTTAGTTATGCATATACATATAGAGTTATATGTGTATATATTTAATTATTTTGTGTGGTTTGTTGTATGTATATATATATAAACTTGTTGTCATGGTTGAATTGGGGATCTTCTGTTTTCTTGTCATTACAAAAAAACGCAATGCTTATACATGTCCAACTCTTAATTACAGTTTTTAAAGAATTATAATTTAAGGACTTACAATAGAAAAAGAAGGCCAATATAAAAAAAAAGAATAAAACTTTTTTTCTGAACCTGTATCTATAGTATAGAGGTAGATATTTATCTAGTCATATTATTTAATTGATTGCTCAATTGAAGTGATTAAAATATATATTTGATATTTTATTATGAAAAAATATATATTGCATGTTTTCATCTGCTGATGAGTTCCAAGAACATCTAATCTGTGGTTGGCATGAAGGTTACAATCTTTTTTCTGGTGTTGCAAAATGCTAAATATAAGATAACCATCATTAGACAGTTAGTTGCAACATGAATGTTGTGTCAGCAAATTTATTTTGTGGTCACTCTAATAAAAAAGTCCTGTCAGGTCTATAAATGAGGAAGACAGAGTTTTCTCACAGTAAAACTTCATCTGCTAGTTTGGGTAACACTGACCAAAAGCTGGAGTTGTGAAAACAATTTAAAATTAAAAATCCTTCTCCATTTGAGATTCTGATCATTTCTTTTTCGAACATAAAAATGAAAACCTTAGTTACATTTATTCATATTTTCTATGTTTTATTTCTCTGTTACATTTTTGCTGACAGGGAGAAACCGTTTCAGATGGATCCTTCTGAGCTTCGGACTTCTCTGCATACTTCAAGTTACTCTCAACATTTCTCTGCGTCTGACATTTTGTAAGTTACCAAAATCTGTCTTCATTTCATCCTTCTTATAAATCCATAAAAACATAATTCCAAACTTTAAACAAAAACTAGTCTAAGACAACCCCATGTGCAGTTTTCACTTTGATCAACAGCAGAACCAGTTTCCTTCCATCCTGGTTCTATAAAACTCCAGGAACCAGCAGGGGTGACTGTGGAATCTGTAGACAGAGTATTTGTTTTCCAATCAGAAAGTTAGGGATTTGATTCCAGCTTTCCTCCAGCTATTTGCTGATGTTTTCTTTGGCAGGACAACAAATTTAAGTTGCTGATTGATCTGTGTATTGCTGTATGAATATTTGTGAGTGTTGTTGGGTGAATGTGTCTTCAATGTGAATAGTTTTTTAGTGGTTGCTATGATAAGAAAATCAGAATCAGAATTGCTTCATTACAGTAGAGAGAAATATAAGATTGTATGAATAACAGAGAAAAATAAAATATATTAAAACAGAATAAAATAAGTAAAATTAAATCACCCACAGTAAAATTACACTCTTCCCATGTAAACAGTGGGGAAACATCTTCTAGGAAACTTCACATCCAGTTGCCTAGATTAAATTTTTTCAAGCATGACCATGACCTGGATGACTGAGAATCTTCACAGATATATGTCAATAGCCCCATTTACACTACCCTTTTGAAACCTTGCTGAGATCAGTGCGAGCATGGTAACAGAGATGGCATGCACAACTGACCCAGACCGCACCAGACAAAACGGAACAGCGCTAACATGGTACTAGTTCTTCAGTAGGGCTTGGCGCGGTTCAGTTCTGGCTCGATTCTCAGATAACGAGTGCATGAGCAGAATGCAGCATCTCCTTACAGTCAGCCTCCGTAATCATGGTATTTCATCAATTCATGAATATACTAGCTTCCCTACCACATGATTTCAAGCGATTATTCTGCTTTGCAGTGTAATGAACCTCAACATCTGTTGTTGTTTCCTGTAAGCCCTGATTAGACTATCGTTTTTTTAAATCCACTTCCCAAAAGCCGACTCTGTCAAGCAAATTCACCAAAGGCTGCCTTCTTCGCCTGACTCTCCGCAAACTTCCTGAATATTATGGGCGCCACCATGTTGGTTTGCTTGTTTATATCTAGAGATCAGTTGTACCGTAGATCATCACTAGGAGGCGAGGAACCATGCTAGTGTGGAGTTTAAATAGTCGTAAGGAACCAAGCTCGGTACAGTTAACTGATACAAGCTCGGGATGGATTGGTTTTGAGAGGGTAGTGTAAATGGGGCTTATGTCTATGGACACGCACACTACAGCAACCGACAAACGAAATATGGTGACAGCAGGTTTTTGAGCTAAGCAATATATGGCATTGGTGTGGACTTCATGCTGAGGACGTCGAACCAAAGGTGGTTTGTATGACATGCTGCAAAACGATTGCTGCAAAAGGTTGCAGTACACATTCAATCCACCGCCTAAAAAGTCATCCTCTGCAAAATGAAGAATGCTGTAAACTCTGCATGTCTCCCCGCACACCAAATAAATTGTTAAATAAATCAGATGTGAAGCAGAAGATGTTGGTCACCTCATTTGAAAAAGTGAACCCTTATGAGTACGTACTCGCGTTCTCGTCAAGTCCGTTCTTGGCGAGAACGCAGGAAGATCGGACTTGACGAGAACGTGAGCACGCAAGCACGTATGCGTATTGGAACAGAAGCGTACTCGTGACGTCATCACATGCAACGTTCTTTAGCATTTCTTTAACAGTCAAAACTATTTATTCCCTACACAAAACATTTTGAAAACAATATTTTTAATTTCTAAAGCTTAAAAAACATTTAAAAAAATTACCGAACCGCAAAAAACCGCCATCAGAACGAGCTGTAGTTCACACATAACTAGACCGAGAGAAGTGCACTACAGACGGGGTAAATTTAGCCCTGGCTGCGGTTACCCTCGGAGGTCTGCTGGTCACTCTGGTACGCTCAACGTTGGACTTTTTTTTTTTATTTCGCACTAACTCTGTAAACAGACCACACAGGGAGGCTTAAATGTATAATGTTATCGCCTCAAATGATTTCAAAACGTACTTTTGAAGAACAACAGCAGCAGAAAAGGGAATGTTTAACTTAACACTGTGAACGCTGTCTCGAATCAAGCTGCGGCCACGGGGCATTCTGGGGAAGCGGTCAGTCTGAAGAACGCACAAGTCTGCTCTGATGCATTCTCGATAAAGAGGGCGGGGCGAGAACAACATCCGGGGATTTGATGCGTTCTCGATCTGGCGTTCTCGAGAATTGGAACGGTACTCGGGCTGAGGCTGATGACGTGTCACGAGTACACGAGCACACAAGAACGCTCAAGAACGCATATTGAGAAACGCCCAGTGTGTGGTTCTAGCGTCGCCATGGTAGCCACTTCATTACCCCAACTGCTGCGCAAAGAGCTATTTCCGGGTCACGTAAACTGTACCGATTAAATATTAAAATCAAATTCTGCGTTGCTGTCCGTTTTTCCATTTCATATTCTTGATCTGAGCTTAGAATTGATATATGAAAAACAAATCACTTTTTCGTTTTTGGTTTAACCATAAAAAACAAAAAACAAAATAACCAGTCAATTTTTTATTTTTTGTTTTTTGATTGGCAATTGAAAATGGAAAGAACGAATGATACACGGATTCATTTATTACGTTCTGTTAATGTTCTCAATTTTACAAGTTTTTGTGCTTCTTTAAAATTCCTTAAAATCTCAGCATGTAAAGATTAGTGCAAATAGTTTTGAGATGCTCTAATAACACACTTTTTTTTTTGTAATTTAAGGTCAATTTCTTTTTTGATACTGCAGTTTTTTTTTATTACTCGCAACAAAGCCCTGATTTATTTTACATTTTATTTAGTATTGTTGTTTTTTGTTTTTTTTTTCCCCGTTTGGTTGCTGGCATCTTGTTAAAGATCTAATACTGAGACCGAAAGACAATATGACAGAATTTTTTCTGAAAAGCTTTAAGCTGGTTAAAATAAAATGTTTTAAATCTAAAACAAAAAGTTTGAAAGAGTATATTAGTACAATTTCATGCACGCTATTACTAAATGGTACTAAATTACTAAGGTAATTTAAGCATGTTGTGATATATACTGTGTATTGCGAATATAGCTCAAATATATCATAAGTCTAAAGTCTTAATATCACATTTTCTTCATATTGCACAGTCCTAGATTTGAGTCACCTTTTTCAGTCCAACTTGTGTGAATAAACTTTCATTTTACATCACAGATAGGTGCCCCGGCAGAAACTTCACCATAAAATCCACCAAGAAACCTGATCTGAACCCGGCTTCACAACCCACAGAGGACCCATGTATAAACCATACTGCAGAGGTTTATCAGCTTAGGATGCTGATGTGTGTTTCTGGGAACATTACCGAACCAGCTAATGTTGATCTACAAAAATGTGAGTAAAACTTGGTGTTATTTTCTTAAGTCTGGCCATCGAAACATGGCCTTGTAAGTAAGTTTAATGTATTTCATGATTTTGCTACAGAACAAAATATATATATATATATATATATATATATATATATATATATATATTGAATAAAAACAAAAAATCTTTTCTATGATATAGTAGATATGAACACATCTCCAGTAGATCACAAGAATCAGTACCTTTCTTTCTTCCCAGTGATCTGGAACACTGCTGACTGGAAGGTTTAGCTTCTAGTGGGCAGTTGGCAAATCAGACCGACACTATATTCCCAGAGGTCTGGGAATATAGTGTCCAAATGTCTCTCAAAAATTTGGAAGAGGTTGGTTCATGTCAGATAACTTCTGAGTTTTACTCAAGCATCTAACTGTCAAAAGTAAAAAAAAAAAAATTATCAAAAATCATATCAAAAGATTGATACACAGATTTAGCATTTTACAATCAGAGATCACAGAATGACTAGTGACTTGTCTAAAGTAGGATCTCATAACCAAATTTCTCCATTGCATTTAACATGATTAGGCCTGACTTACTTTGTAATAAACTTCAGCAGATTTAGATGGAGGCATCAACAATCTCCTGAATCAAAGGCTACCTGACAAACAGACCACAGTTTGTTGGACTTAAGGGTCAACTGTCTAATCAAGTAGTCACCAGCACAGGAGCACCACGTGGGGACAGTACCATTCCTTTTTACTCTGTACACGTCTGACTTCCAGTACCAGACAGAGTCCTGTCATCTACAGAAATATTCAGATGGCTCTGCAGTCATTGGGTTCATCAAAGAAGGATGAGAAGATAACTGCAGAGGGCTGGCTAAACATTTTTTGGCATGGTATGGGAAAGATAATCTGATCCTGAATGTCACCAAAACAACGGAGATTATTGTAAATTTCAGAAGAAAGAGGAACAATTTGAATTCGGTTAGCATCATGGAAGAAGAAGTGGAGATGGTGGAGGAATATATGTACCTTGATTACAAACTCGAATGGAGACACAAATGTGCAGTCGTTTACAAGGAGGGACAGAGCAGACTGTACTTCCTAAAGGAAGTTTATGTCCTGCAGCATTTCAAACAAGATGCTACA
>NW_015151615.1:26316-39673 GCF_000732505.1 Cyprinodon variegatus
TAAACAACTAATCTAGAAGCTCTGGAGATGATTTTACAAAGAAGAATGCTTCATAAAGTGAAGAAGATTATGGAAAACACAGAGCTTGTTGCTAAACAACAACAGTGTCTTCAGTCAGAGGCTTCTCCAGATTGGTGCAAGACAGACCGCTACAGAAGTTTCTTGCTGCCTACAACTATGAACACCTACAACAACTAGTTAAAGAAAACCCTCTCTGAGTTGCTGCAAAATTTAATTTCCCTTTACGAGTAATAAAATAATTTTGAATTGAACTGAATTAAGTCAAAAATTTAAATCACATGGTTATATAATCCATAGCAGTTATCAAGTAAAAAAAAAAACAAACAACAAAACTGTAGTTTGTTATGGTGGAAATGTTTCAGGCATCATCTGAAGAACTCTGACCATTCAAAGATTTAAAAAAAGGGAGGATTTCCAAGGTTTTAGGTTTTTGGGAATAAACGTCTTGCAGATCTAAACTTAAATGAAGAAACTTAAATGTTTCTGGCACAACTAGACTGACTCCCAATGAGCCGGTAGAGGATCAAACAACTGTTGAAATAAAGACTCAGAATTTTAAATGTATTCTTAAAGCATTTAACCCTTGAATTTCTGATTACAGAACAGGATGAGTATAAAAGGGAACCTTTATAGAGTTTAGGAAAATAAGCCCTACATCTGGTCTTAGTGCATACATTTTTTTTTTCTTTTTTTTTTTTTACTCCTGCTGGGAAAACAATATTAATTGTAAAACCTGCAACATTCTGTTGGCCGCGCTGTTGATTCCTGGCATTCATCCATCGTTTGTCCTGCCTTCTTGTTGCAGTGGCCTGTTTGTTGGAAAAACAGTTTCCAAAGGTCTGTCCAAGCCTGTACTACATTTCCTCTACCACTAACACTTGGAATGACAGTAGAAAAGATTGCTTGGAAAGAGGTGCAGACCTGGCGATCATCGACAGCAAAGAAGAGCAGGATTTCCTAAGAAAATTCCAGAAAAGGCTTTGGATTGGATTGACTGATGCTGATGTCGAGGGAGAATGGAAATGGGTCGACGGGAGTCTACTGAACATAAGGTTGGTAAATTGTGGATCAACGGCTCTAAAGTTGAGCGATACCTGATTATATCAAGGTTCACTGTGGGCTCTTTTCTATTTTTCTAAGGATAAAAAATAAACGTATGTTTTTAAAAAAAATGCTTCAAATCCAAATTATAAATGTGATTTTTAAATAAAATAAATATAAACATTTCGAAAGCAACCCACATCTGAGCTTGACAAGCAAAATTTTTCTTTAGATGTTCCCATGAAGACTGTTAGTTATGAGCATTGTTCAGTTCAGATGTTAACCTGTTCTTCATCAAAGGCACAAGAGAAATCTAGTTATCCGCCTGTGTTACTATCCTATTTGTAAATCAAAATTTGTTTCAAAAGATAAATACCTATCCTAGATTGCAGACACATTTGGGCCCACAAGATACACTGCAAAAAATATGACTATAGCAGAAATATTTTTGCAGAGTCAGTTTTGAGAATCATAATTGCCTTCCAAATTAGAATTGCCTATTATTGCACAAAGAACTCACTTCACATGCACTGTGAGAATACTGGGAGCATGGTTTAACACTGTATTATAGCAAAATGCATGTAGCAAGAGTGAAAATAACTTCCTTTCATCAAGAACAAATCTCCAGCAAAAACGTACAAGCAGCCTTCTACCAGGGCTGTAGGCTGATTTATACTGTTAAACCAGAGCGTCTGCGTGTGTGTTGCAGTGAACGCAGAGATGTCCTCGCCCACTCCGCAGACATTCTGGTGCACCTCTCCCAAATTGTAGGTGACTTCAGACAGTGCCGCAGACAGGAGGCCTCTGATTGGTCAAATCTACATCCGCTCTACACTATGCATATTTCCTGTTTGGTCCCTTACCAGCTTGTTTTGTTTGTATTACCTCCATTGTTGAAAACGACTCGTGAAGATGGACCGCTAGAAGATTGAGATGCGCGAGAACGCTGGGAGCCTTTTACCACCTGGATCCCTGCTCTTTTTCACCCTCATGTCCCTCCGTTGTCACAGAAACTTCCTCACCGTCTCGGCCGTATCTAGACCCACAGCTATATAGACCATCCTTCAATACTGGGCATAAATCAAAAGTATCTGTGACATGCTCACTGCGACACACTGCTGCAGGAATATAACCAGCCTTTGACTCGGGGTTCAAGGAGACAGAAGCAAACATACAACAGCAACATGGAACAACTAATCTATACATATTTTCTGTTTTAGCAAGGGTAAAATACCTTTACAATTGCCTCTGTCTGGGAAGGAAACAGTGAAGCAGAGCTCTGAGCCAATTTTCATGTCAAAGAGATGAAAGAGAGCACAGTTACAATAAAAGCCGAGCCCATATGAAGAGAACTTTGTTTCAAAGTAGATGGGTCTGTAATGCTTAATTTTTGGGCTACAACTAACAATTGTTTTGCAAATCAATTATTCTGTTGATTTTTTTTCAATTAATCAATTAATAATTGGATAGCAAAAGGTTCTTTAAGGAAGACTTTTTTGAAAATGAAACCACATGAAACTAAAAATGTTCTACTTGTAGGAGTTATGGATAGAGGATATTGACAGACAAAAACTTTTTTTTTATGATAAATGCAAAACGTTTACATATTTCTTTTACAATTTTGGTATAATTGTTACTCAAGGGGGGTTGCCCCGCCAGCTAAAAGCATGTTTCAAAGTCTCTATACTCCAGTTACAGATTAATCGATTACTAAATGAGTTGATGATTATTTCAGTAATCAATCATGATTAATCCGATTAATTGCTTCAGCCCTACTAAATTTGTAATTATCGGTAATTTGTAAATAACATTTTCTGCTCATTTAAAGTATCAGTGTCTGCAAAGCCAGGCATACACTGTACAAGTTTTTGCCCTTTTTCTGCTGATTCTCCAGTCGTGCAAGAATTTTTTGGATTTTGTTCATAAAGATATACATGGGGTAACTTCTATGAGCCGATTTAGCTGAAACTTGCACTGGGCGTGTGCAAACAGGGGAATTTTTCTTCTTCAAGATTGACAAGTCTGAGGAGCACCATCTTTTGGTGCCGAGTCTGACCTGTGGTTTTCTGGATGTACAATGTGATCAGTTAGTTTGCATCAGAGCATCGGGACATACAGTGTAAAAGCAACCATTATGAGCTGTGAGTTTTTAAACTTTGTGGTTTCATGGTACAGTTTGAGCTGTAGCTGAGTACAACAATTGAAAAATACGTACAGTATATAATCATTTTTGTATATAACTTAAAAAAAGACATTCTTAAAACATTGTGAAATACATTAAAAAATCTGATATTTACAAAATCAGAAAGGTTCCTATGCATACAAACCATTTCATTAATAAACATGGAGGTGACACAGCAGACACTCGCTCTCCCAAGAATGTGGTGAACTGTTCGTCTGAAAAGAGTTTGTCTCATCTAACTGTGTCATAATACAAATACAACTGACAGGATCTCCTAAGCATCCGGAAAAACGTTTGCAACGTTTGCAATGTTTTGGAGAACGTCATGTCGTGGGAAATCCCTCCAACGACTTAAAAATTGGAGCTAAGTTTTATAAAAATTCAAAGTTCTTAAAAGGCAGAAAAGTCTTCAAACAATGATCCAAAAATCAGGCAGAAGCAGCTGAATTCCAGGTCCAATGTGATTTATTGCAAAATACAAAGAATCACACACGAGTTGACCGCCGGCGAGCAACTGAACAAATGATGAAAATGGCCCTCTTTTATACACTCCTTGGGGCTTGTGGACTCATCCCACAAGCCCCCTCCTTTTCTCATCATTCTAGGTACTTTTTCTTCGGGTAAAACCAATTATTTTTATCTTACCGGTGGAAAACCCCTTTCAAAGCATATTTTTTATATATTTAATCAACAGTCTTTGTTACAGGTCATGGTGACATTTCTTTGCAAATCATGATGGCATATATTGCCATTAAATCAAAAACACATCATATTCTTAATTATTAATCTTTCAAAACAAAGCTTTCATCCAATGTAACTTATGATTATAACATTTCTTTGAGAACGGTCTTACAGGTCATGATGACATCTGGTGCACTTAAATCAGAAACATATTATAATTTTAATCAACAATATGTCAAAACTAAGTCTTTCTTCCAATGTGATCTAAGATCATAACATTACTTCAAACCAGGTCAGCATAATCCTGGTGTTCCATGTCCCAGTAAAACATCACCCTTTCTGTGACCAATACTGCATAGTGTGTTTTGAAGATGACAACTCAGTTTATCACAATTGGTTTAGCTGAGCTTAGCTGAGCTGTGCAACCTTGATATGACAAATAATTCACTTTTAATGAGTGTGCCTCTTTCACTAAAAAGGCCCTAACCATGTAGCTCTGCAGCTTTCCCAATCTTGGATTCAACCCAATACCTGCTTTTGACTGGATCCCAAACTTCAAAAGGCCAGGTGCAGAATCATACACACACTGCTTCTCTATTTCTCCCTTTGGCCTCCATAAATGTATTTATGAAAACAACTCTTTAAACATTTATAAAACATTTAATTCTGTTTTATTCTAATCATTGGTGCAGATTAATACACTACAGTCACACCAATTATCTGTCTGGTGGCTGGTTTGATTGCTTATTCCACTCACCTGTTTAACTCTGCCTGGTTTCTCATTACTGCTTATTTGATCCACCTGTTTCAAGCTCCTATATATTCTTTTCCAGCTACCAGTGCTAGATTATTCAAGCTGTTGGTGAGAATAACTTTGGCTACTGATCTTTTCTCTGATTTTCTGATTCTGACCTTTTTCTGCCCTGCGGAACACAAGTTTTGCTTTGCCCCTGTCTGCTCTGTTAATCTGCTCTGTATTGGACTGATTCCTGGATTCTACTGGCTTACCGAACCTGGACTGTTCTTCTGACCTCGGCTGGGATTCCCCTTCTGTACCTCATCGGCTGATGTTCTGATCCGTGAACTTGGTTCTGCTACGACTTCGGCTTTCAATATTCCCTTCTGGGCACTGTTGCTCCTTGGCATCAGCTGACATGAGCTCCACTCATCAGCTCCGCAAGCGGAGGACAATCTCCCTCTCAGATTTATCTCCTTCCTCTGGGATTGGACTGAACTCTGAACCAGGTCAGTGACTATTGCTTTAGTAGTCATCAGCCCTTTGTTCTTAGTCACTGACCTGAGTTTCTGTTCCTACAGAGGATCCGGTTTATCCACTCCAACTGACGAGCAGCCACACGCTGTTAGTAACATAAAAACTTTGTGAACTCATTCAGATCTGTCTGTTTTGAATATTACATCAAAGGTTTCGAGTTTCTGACATTATCATCAAACCACCCTGAATCCCTTTCACTTCGCATACAGAGCAAAATGATCCACAGAGGACGCAATCTGCGCTGCCCTCACCCTCCTGGAAAAGAAGGACTCTTATGTGTGAGAATTTTGTTCATTGATTTCAGTTCGGTATTCAATACCATAATACCACAATTCATCTGCAAACTGGACAAGTTGGGGTGAGCAATTTCTTCTGCACCTGGATGTTAGACTTCCTTACTCAGAGGCTCCAAGCAGTATGTGTTGGCAACTCCATCTTGAGCAGCAACATCCTTAACACAGGAGCCCCCCAAGGTTATGTGCTCAGTCCTCTGCTCTTCACCCTGCTGACACATGACTGCACAGCAATCCAGAGCTCCAGTCCCACAGTGAATTTTGCGGATGACACTACTCTGGTGGGTCTCATAACGAATTAAACCCACTACAGGGAGGGGCTTAGGCTTCTAGGCAAGTGGTGCAGCGACAACAATCTCCTCCTAAACATCAGTAAGACCAAGGACATTGTTGTGGATTTCTGAAAGCGCCACACCAACCACCCATCTCTAACCATCAATAGTGCTGCAGTAGAGACTTGGCAGCACCAAATTCCTGGGGGTGTCATGATTTTTGTCCTGCCCTCTTTGTGTTCACTCTACCTCTCCTGATCAGCACTGATTGTTCCCACCTGGGCAGCTCTCTACTTAAGCTCCTGCTTTTCCCCTGCTCTGTGCGAGATCATCTGCCTTTCACAACTTTCAAGCCAAGCTTCACGAGCCAAGAATTACCCTACCTGTCTCTGACCACTGCCAAAGTCCTGACCATAGCATTGAGTGAGACTCAATTTCTGATTTTTCTGATGAGATGAAGAGGGTTTTTGATCCTGTTTGTCCAGAGAGGGAGGCTGCAAGGAGACTTTTTTCTCTCAAACAGGGTTCTCGACCAGTGACCGACTACATCATCAATTTTCATTCCTTGAAGTCCAGTTGTCTTTGGGATAAGGAGGCTTTATTTTATGTTTTTTATCAGGTTCTGTCTGATGATATTAAGGATGCTACCCGTGATCCTCCCAAGACCCTCCAAGGTCTGGAACAGTTGGCTTCTCGGATAGATCAACGCCTTCATGAAAGAAAAAGAGAGAGGTCTACTTTCTATCAAAGAAGGGTCCCCACTGTCCAGGTCAGTCCATGCAATATGGCCCAAGCCTCTGCATCTTCTGCTGTGTTACCTGAGGAACCCATGCAGCTGGGTAGGACCAGGCTATCTGCTGAAGAAAGGGAGAGAAGGTTCAGAGATCGCCTGTGTTTCTACTGTGGTGAGAGGAATCATCGTGCCATTGGCTGTCCATTAAAAGGACAGACTCAGTAAAGCAGACGGGGTCTTTACTGAGTCCAATCTTAAGGTCCAAGAATCCTCCTCACAATCAGAGCACCATCCTATTTCCTGAATTCTCTCAAGAGCAGTTTCCTGTTTTCATTGATTCTGGGGCTGATGCTGACTTTATTGATGTCAATTTGGCTAACAAGCTTCATCTGCAGTTGGAGTCCCTTGAAGAACCACATGAGATTTTTGCCATTGATGGTCATAAAATAGATCTTATAACTCACAAGACTAAACCTCTCTCCACACTGATTTCAGGTAACCACTTTGAAAGGATCACATTCCTCCTGGCTCACTAATCAGAGATACCGGTTATCCTGGGACGTCCTTGGCTTATCAGACACAATCCAGTCATAAATTGAGTTACTGATGAGGTTCAGTCTTGGGGTCCATCCTGCTCCTCTGTTTGTCTGAGAGAGGCTCCTGCTATGAAAGCTACTCCTGAGATGGGCCAGGATTTTCCTGATTTGTCTCAGGTCCCCAAAGTTTATCATGATCTATATGAAGTGTTTAACAAGTCTAAAGCCACCTCTCTGCCTCCCACAGACATCACGATTGTGCCATTGAACTACGTCCAGGATCCACCCCTCCTAGGGGTAGGCTGTACCTCATATCCGTTCCTGAGAGGGAAGCTATGGATGAGTACATTTCTGTCGCCCTGAAAGCTGGGCTCATTAGAGAGTCCTCTTCCCCAGCAGGTGCAGGATTCTTTTTTGTGGGCAAGAAGGATGGTTCTCTTAGACCCTGCAGTGATTATCGTGGCCTAAATGAGATCACAATCAAGAATAAGAATCCTCTTCCTCACATGACATCTACCTTTGAGCTACTTTAAGGTAGCACCATTTTCACAAAATTGGACCTACGGAATGCTTACCAGCTGAACGTATAAGGGAGGGGGATGAGTGGAAGACTGCTTTTAGTACCCCTTCTGGACATTATGAATATCTGGTGATGCCATTTGTGCTCACTAATGCTCCTGCAGTTTTTCAGGCACCAGTTAATAATGTATTAAGGGATATGCTTAACAGATCTGTTTTTGTCTACATTTATGATATTTTGATTTTCTCCAAAGACCTGTCCTCCCATATGAAAACATGTTTGCAAGGTCCTTAAAAGGTTACTCCAAAATAAACTGTTTCTTAAAGCAGAGAAGTGGGCTTTTCATCAGTCTTCTGTTCCCTTCCTTGGTTTCGTCATAGCTCCAGGAAAAATCAGCATGGATCCTTCTAAAGTATCTGCCGTCCTTGACTGGCCTGAACCAGTTAGAGTTAAGGAGTTGCAATGGTTTTTTGACTTTGCTCATTTTTTTTGGCACATTATTAAGAACTACAGTTCTGTTGCTGCCCCTCTCCACAAACTAACCTCTACCAAGACTCAGTTTAAATGGTCTGCTGTAGCCAAACAAGCATTTGACAAACTTAAGGGTCTTTTCACTTCAGCCCCCATCCTTCGTTTCCCTGATCCATCAAGACCTTTTGTGGTTGAGGTTGACGCTTCTGATACAGGCGTTGGTGCTGTTTTGTCTCAGCGGTTTGCAGATGATGCCAGCTTACACCCATGTGCCTTCTTTTCTCGTCGCCTCACTGACTCAGAGAGGAACTATGATGTCGGGGATTGTGGACTCCTGGCTATCAAACTAGCACTTGAAGAATGGAGGCATTGGTTAGAGGGTCCACACATTTTACTGTGTGGACCAACCATAAGAACTTGGAGTACCTCAAATCTGCCAAAAGACTTAATCCACGACAAGCTAGGTGGGCATTATTCTTCAATCGTTTTGCCTACTGGCCTGGTAATAAGAACATTAAACTGGATGCTCTCTCAAGAGTTTTTCAATCATCTGTTCGTTCTTCTGGTTCTTAGCCCCCTGACTACATACTTCCCTCCAAGACCAGGTTAGCCCTAACCAGGATAGAAGCATTACTCAATAAATGTCGTAAGACTCAACCACCCCCAGCTCAGTGTCCCAAGAATCTTCTGTTTGTTCCTGAGAACATGGTTTCCAAGGTTCTTCAGTTCTGTCATTGTACTAAACTGTTCTGTCACCCAGGTGTAACTAAGACTCTGGCAGTGGTCAAGTCTGGGTTTTGGTGGCCTACTCTGAGAAAGGACACACGTGAGTTTGTGACTGCATGTTCCACCTGCTCTAGAGTGAAGTCTTCCCGTAGTCCACCAGCAGGTCTTCTGAGGTCTCTGCCTATCCCTAATCGACCTTGGTCTCATATCTCCATGGATTTTGTGACAGGACTACTTTCATCCCAAGGTAACACTGTTCTCCTAACTGTGGTGGAAAGGTTCTCCAAAAAGACCCATCTCATGCCTCTTCGCAAGTTGCCCTCTGCCCCAGATCTTGCAGATGTGATGGCCCAAGAAGTGTTTAGGCTTCATGGAATTCCCCATAACATTGTGTCTGATGGAGGACCACAATTCGTCTCCCGTTTTTGGGGTGAGTTTTGCACTCTTCTTGGCATTGTCATCAGTCTGTCTTCAGGTTTGCATCCCCAGACTGATGGCCAGACTGAGAGGATAAACCAAGAGGTTGAGTCTAACCTTCGCACCCTTTGCATGGATGATCCTGGTCAGTGGTCCCAGAACTTACCTTGGGTGGAGTATGCCCTCAATGGGTTACCATCTTGTGCTACAGGTCTGTCACCATTTCATGTTGTCTATGTTATCAGCCTCCAGTTCTCTCAGTACAGGAGCGAGGGGCTCAAGTTCCCGCTGCCCATATATGTGCTGGTCGCTGTCTCAGGACTTGAAAAAAGGCCCAAGCGGCTCTCTGCAAAACCAGCGCTATATATGCCCGCAATGCTAACCACCACCATTGCGGTTAGCTGCTCGGCCAAGGCGGTTATCGGCCAAGGATCTACCCATTAAGGTTGAGAACCGTAAGCTGGCACCTCGATTTGTGGGCCCTTTTCCTATTGCGAAGATTGTTAATCCTGTGGCTGTACGTCTTAAACTGCCTCCCTCATCACGTGTGCACCCCACCTTTCATGTCTCCAGGCTCAAGCCAGTTTTGTCGTCCAGATTGTGTGCTTCTTCGAGACCCCCTCCCCCTGCCCGGCTAATTGATGGGG
This sequence comes from Cyprinodon variegatus, assembly GCF_000732505.1. Taxonomy (NCBI): domain Eukaryota; kingdom Metazoa; phylum Chordata; class Actinopteri; order Cyprinodontiformes; family Cyprinodontidae; genus Cyprinodon; species Cyprinodon variegatus. Next base: position 36,130 of record NW_015151615.1, read on the forward strand.
CTCCGGCCTTTACGGTGAATCGTTTGCTGAGTTTTGAGCATCGAGGTCGTGGCATTCAGTACCTTGTGGACTGGACGGGATATGGTCCTGAGGAGAGGTCCTGGGTGGCATCTCGTCTGATCCTGGATAAGGGCCTCATCTGTGACTTTCATCGTCTGCATCCAGATCAGCCCAGAAGGGCGTTGAGGGTTGCCCCTTGAGGGGGGGTAATGTCGTAATTTTTGTCCTGCCCTCTTTGTGTTCACCCTACCTCTCCTGATCAGCACTGACTGTTCCCACCTGGGCAGCTCTCTACTTAAGCTCCTGCTTTTCCCCTGCTCTGTGCGAGATCGTCTGCCTTTCACAGCTTTCAAGCCCTGCTTCATGAGCCAAGAATTCCCCTACCTGTCTCTGACCACTGCCAAAGTCCTGACCATACCTTTGAGTGAGTTCTAACCTTTCTGATTTATGCTAAACCCTGCAAAACTCTGAATCTGAATAAGCCCCCTGGATTTTTGAAAACCCTCTGCCTGAGTGATCTTTTGTGCATGACCCTGGACTGAAAAGGATTTCAAACTGGATTGTAGATGTCTGTACCTCTGCTCTCATTAACCCCCAAGCCCTCAAGGTTCCCTACCACTAATTGGACCAAGCCCTGCTGGAGCTGAACCTTGACCACTAGAGACTCCCGGAACTGACAGAACCATTGTTTGTTATTTTCAAATAAATCTTTTTACTCAGTCTTGTGTTTGGCTGTGTGTTGGGTTCTGGCCTTTTCTGAAACCCTGACAGGGAGTGCATATCAGCAAGGAGCTGATATCACTTATGAAGAAAGCCCAGCAAATCCCCTACTTTCTGCGCAAGCTCAAGAAGGCAAGTTCTCCACAACCCATCATGAGCTGATTCTACAGGGGCATTATCGAAAGGCATCCAAACAGCTTCATCACACCGTGGAGTGGAAGCTGCATGCACTACAATAGCAAAGCCCTAGAACTACCAGGAATACTGGTGCCCCCACTACCGACCAGAGGTGTCAAGTAACGAAGTACAAATACAGTCAGGTCCATAAATATTGGGACATCAACACAATTCTAATCTTATTGGCTCTATACACCACCACAATGGATTTGAAATGAAACAAACAAGATGTGCTTTATCTGCAGACTTTCAGCTTTAATGTTCAGATGAACAGTGTAGGAATTACAACAGTGTGTATATGTGTCTGCCACTTTTTAAGTGTGTATGACATCATCCGCGCGCGCCGGCTACCGTTCATTCTTCCTGTACGCTGAACTCCTGCTAGTTTTACTCACATGCCTAGAAGATGTCTAGTGCTACTACCATAGGTGATCTTGCTCTCGAAATGGAATTGAACGATTCAGATTAGCTAGCCAAATAAATAGAAGGGGTAGAGCGTAGCCGCCTGGTGTAATGTACATTGATTAAATAAAGTTATTTAGAAAAAAAAAATCCAGTCATACTGTCATGATCTTGGTGCTGATGGTTTGGTTTTTTTCCTTTGCTCCTTGCTCCCCTGTCTAATTTGTTCTGCGGCTGATTATAGCCGATCATTTTCACCTAGTTCCTCTACTATTTAAGTTGTGTGTTTGCCTCCCATCAGCGGCAGGTTGTTCGTGTTTTTTGTGAGACGTTCCCTAGCATTCTGTAATGTGCCTGTTTTCCTGATTTTGACCAGTTTTCTGCCCTGAGGATTTCGAGTTTTTGCCTTGCCCCTGTCTGCTCTGTTTGTCCTGTCTGAACCTTGTCTCCAAACTTCGGCCTTGGATTTCCCTTCTGGACTCTGTTGCTGCTCGGCATCTGCTGCTCGCTCTCTAGGAACTCTGGGGGCGTCGCCCGCCGCAACTGCAGTCAAACCTCCGCGAACGGACTGAACTTTGAATCAGGTCAGTGACTTTGCTCCAAGTCGTGTTAAGCTCCACATCCAGTCACTGACTTGTATTCTCCTGTCCCTGCAGAGATCCGCCCCGCAGCAGACGAGCAGCCCCGCGCACCAGTTTGTTAAATAAACGCTTTGAACTTTCCCACTGCCTGTCTCGCCTTGAACTCTGGGTCCAATATTCTGAGATCATTACACATACACGCGGCGCTTTGTTTTTAAAACATATAAAAATAAAAAATATATCCGCGGATGTCTGGGGCACAGTGATTCGCATGCATGTTATGAATGCTGGCGTACCATACAAGAATAAATTATTAACCCAGCTGACCCAGCTTTATAAAAAAAAGGAAATTTTGGGGCATAGCCTTAAAAGTAGACAGGGTGTCTGCCTCACGGACTATAACTTGTAGTTGGTTACACAGGAGAGGAGAGTGGTCACTAAGACAGCTGGCTCCCATTCTACTTTTAGGAACCACTGGTAAACCTGCAGATTGAGGATAAGCATAATTTGGTAACGTTTTATTTTACAGTCCATCAATAACCATGTAATAACATGGTAATAACATAGCATGTTACACTATATTACTAGGTAACATGAAAAACTTTATGGAGAATTTTACTAAGTGCTGTGTAAATTTTAAGCAGACAAGGTAAAGTCAGACTTCTTAGATTTCAAACCGTTATTACCGGGTAACTAGACAGCAATAAATGAATGTGTATCTGTTAAAATGCAGATTATTACTTGGTATGTAACAGAAAACCAAACCTAGAAGACAGCAAGGCAATCTTCTTTACTAAACTCTTTTATATATGTAATTTGAGTTCAGTTTTATATTTGTAGGTGGTGGCCAATAATAGAAAATGTTATGCGGTAACCTAATGGTAATTACAATGTTACATAGTCACATACAATTGTAATAATTACATGCAGGTCATTTTTTTTTTAAATCATATACCTTAATCTTGAAGTAATTAGCCAAAAAAAGTTTTTCTTGTTACCAACTGCTAAAGCGCGACATGCTATGTTATTACCATGTTCTTACATGTTTATTGATGTACTGTAGAAGAAAGTGGTACCCATAATTTTAACTACAGACTCTGGACTTCCAGGTAAAGAGATGCTTTTCGGATTTATTTATTTTAAATAAGTGTGAATAAAGTGACTTTGGTCTCATGGGCTTATGTTTTCTTAAATAAGTTTATATGCAAAGCAAGCAATTTTTACATACATGCAAAACAGGCGTGTATTTTTTTAGTTGTGATAACACTGGCTAAATGTCTTTTTCTGAAAAAAAAACCTCTCCACTCTTGCAGGACATGAGGTTAACCTTTCTTCATTGCTGGACCAAAGGGATTATAAAAATTACTTTATTTTAATAACAAGCTCAGTGTTTATTAAAAAGGAAGTGATTATATGTCACATCTATAAACTTGTAGCGGTTAAACATATAATAATCGTGATGGTCAGAGATATGTTCCTCCCCGTTCTTTTCCATTAATTCTTCTTATGCATTGATCATGCACACTCCAAAGCATAACTGTGTGCCTGACCTGAACTAAATATAGGATGATTAAAGGAATAGTACACCCAAAACATGATTAGCCTTCATTTTCTACTCACCCCCCTGCTGAACAACACTCTGGAGTACTTTTTTGATATCTCAA
>NW_015151615.1:41408-42832 GCF_000732505.1 Cyprinodon variegatus
GCGTCTAGCTTCAGGCTTAGCATGGCAGACCTTGATCTGAGCTTCCAGCTCACTGCAGAGAACAACAGGGAATATCCACATAGGATTCTTCAGGCTGATTCCACATAGGAATCATCAGGTAAACTCCACACAGAAGTCTTCAGGTTAAATCCACATAGGAATCTTCAGGTTGGCTCACCAGGGCAGATTAGCAGGCAGGCTCACCTAGAGCTTCAGGCTAGAGACAGGTTTCCTGTGAGGCAGCTCATCCAGAGCTTCAGACTAGCGACAGGTTTCCTGTGAGGCACAGACAAAGGAGAGATTAGAATCTGATCTCACACTAAAGACAACTAAGATTCAATCAGTAACAGAGGTTCAGGTAGCTAACCAAACTAAGATCAACACTGCGGCGTGGAAGCAAGGTCTGGCAGGAGCTTATAAAGGGAAGGTCTCCTAATGAGTAGATGGAAATCAGGTGTGCGGGAAGACTCCAGCCCTAGGAGACCCACGGCGCACTCTGCTGGAGACAGAGGGTAATCTCTAGATCCCAACAGTAACTCCAGTCCTAAAAGACAATAACAAGAGACAGAAGAGGATCCTCGGCGCCCTCTGGTGGGCAAGCCTGAGGATCCCAACACATGCAGGGATCAAAACATCTTGCCTGTTTAGCCAGGCCAACTACGACCCTAATGAGTCCCCTTTATAGAGGTAAAGGTCAGTATTGGGTTTTGCATTCCCCATTACTAAGGGGTGGGCCTGTTTTTCGGTTCAATTTGCATGTTTTCTAAGCCTTTTGTTTGGGCCACTCTATAACCCTGGAACTCAACACTACTCCAGACATTTTAAAATGAGAAAGGTTTCTAGATGGGAAGCGAAACGTCTTCAAACTTGGAAAACAAGTCCAATAGTTTTTTTTACTTTTGTTGTATGACTATGACCTGGATGACAGAGAATCTTCACCAGCAAGCCTAGAGCCTATTTTCCTAAATTTACTTCGGGTTGGAAATTCCCCCACTGTTTGGCAGATTTGATGTCAAGTGCATCCATGTTAAATGGGTCTGAACTAGCAAACGATGAAAGCCTTATATTCAAGTTGGATTTTGTTGATATTCAGAAGTGACCAGTGTCCAGCTCAAAACAAGCCACAGATGGCAGTATCAATAGAAAACTCTGTAATGCCTCTTTAATGTAAATACCAAAATTAATAAAAAACAATTTTTTTTTGCATTCTGTCGATTTACTTAATATCATAATTTTGAATTTTTTTTGTGTTCGTTTCATGTTGGTTTGTCCTATGTGACCATAACTAAAGAATTTTGATTACTATGGTGTCACTAAACAGCTATGTTTTACACTCACCGGCCACTTTATTAGGTACACCTGTCCAACTGCTCGTTAACACTTAATTTCTAAGCAGCCAATCACATTGCGGCAACTCAGTGCAT
>NW_015151615.1:43955-47217 GCF_000732505.1 Cyprinodon variegatus
CGACAAATCTGCGGCAACTGTGTGATGCCATCATGTCAATATGGACCAAACTCCCTGAGGAATGCTTCCAGCACCTTGTTGAATCTATGCCACGAAGAATTGAGGCAGTTCTGAAGGCAAAAGGGGTCCAACCCGTTACTAGCATGGGGTACCTAATAAAGTGGCCGGTGAGTGTATATGTCTGCTTCCCCCTGATTTTGGAACATTTCATAACACATGTTATCTTTGGCTCCTTAACATCATTTATCACAGGTTGTATCTGTATAAGTGTACTCAGTCTTGGGTAACATATTTTTTCCTCTTTCTGTCATCAGTGAACTTGATGAGAAGGGGAAGCAAAAGAAAGGCTTCCTCAGAATGTCAACTTCCATCAAGGTTGAAACAAAGTGAAGATAGAATCCTCAAAGCGCACCCTGATCCGTCTTTGCTGCAGTTCTCTAAACTGTAATAATCTCCTTTGTGACTGAGCAGGTCTATCCATCTGGAATTGTTTAAGACAACTTGATCACTGTCTATCTGTTTTTATATATAATTTTAATTGTCTGCTGGGGATTTTATGCATAACCATACTTTGCACATTTATTGAAGTCACCCTTCTTTAGCAATTGCTGTAAAATATGTATTCCTATGTTATACTCAGAATTGATTTCTTTTTAAAGTTTAATTTCTATTTTAACTTACAGTTCATTTTGTATATCTGAGGCACTGATCTATGCTGTGACTCAGCCGCTGTCTTATCTCTGTGGACATCCTTTGTTTCACAAGGTGACTTGCAAAACAGTTAGACAAACACTCCAAATGTTGCTCAATAATGATAACCATCTGTGTTTAAGTTAGATGTAGAATTAACTGGGAAAATCTGCCATTACCTCATTTTGAGTTAGCCTTCTGTTGAACAAAGATAAGAAAGATATGTGCAGGGTAAAATAGGTATTGAACAAGCCACCCATTTTCTTAAATCATACTGTGTATTGCTATAGGTGCTGTTGACATGACATTTTTACCAGATGTCAGTAACAATCCATGCAATCCACACAAAAAAATAAAACAATACATGCAACATTTTTTTTCCATAGAGGAGCCACCTTGAAGCTGTCATTGCCAACAAATGCTTTTGTGAGGTTTTTGGAAGTTGACATTCTGAGTTTAAAGACAGAAATGTGTTGACTACATTTAGTAGGTGTGTTCAATAATTTTCCCTGTTCCATTCCACTTTATTGCACATAACTTCATTTCTAGACTTGTATGGTTTGATTTCTTTGTATATGTGGATTGCATGGCTTGTTACTGACATCTGGTGAAAATGTCATGTTAATGGCAACTCTAGAAATATATTTACTGAGAAAAATGTTGGCGTGTTCAATACTTGTTTTAAGCTTTTTATATTCTGAATGGGCATCGTTCCAGGATAAATTTGAGGTGAACTGTAGTTCTGCATTGTCTGCATTGATGAAAAGGTGTTCATTGACCTATTGTCTAGGCCTGAGATAAACTCGTTCTCTCTCTCGTGCTAATTAGCTTGTTATACTTGGATTAATTTCAGTTAATACCTAAAGATGTTTTTTTTCCCTTTTTGCATTAGCCTGAGAACTTTCCCTCACAAATAGAGAACCACGTTGAAACAGTCTCAAATTTTACCTTACTACAGTTCCCTTTCTTATTTTCAACTTTTCTGTTTGCCTTTCAGTGTATTTGCATGCTTTCATTTATATTTCCTTTTTTTTCCAGTGCAGGTGGACCTCTAGTGACCTGAGGGACACTAGATGTTATTTCTGTTGTATGCTTTAATAACTGTCCTTTTTCCAAACCCCCTTAATATCAGAATAAACTGTCCTGAAATAGACAAAAGAAAAGTTCTGAATAAACTCACATTACCTTGTTTTTGCTTCATTTCTGAAATATGTTTAAATTTTAGGGGTGACAGAGGCATCTGATGTAAGAGTTTGCTTTAAGTGCCATTGTGACCTTGGGCAAGACACTTGGCCCACATTGTGTACTGATGGTGGTCAGAGGGCCTGGGCCCCGGGGCAGCTGTGGCTAATATCAAATTTGCCATCACTGGTGTGTGAGTGAATGGGTGAATGACTCAATGTGGCATAAAGCGCTTTGGTCAAATCTCGTGACTTTCCTAAAAATGTGCTACATAAGTACGGGCCATTTCAGTGATTACTTAATTTCTAATACATCTCTGAATGTACTCTGCTCGAAAAAATTAAAGGAACACTTTGAAAACACATCAGATTCCAATGGGGCAAAAACTCATGCTGTTTATTTATACTGATATGGACTGGGTGATGTGTTAGGAACAGAAGGATGCCGTATCATTTGATGGAAATAAAAATTATTAACCTACAGAGGGCTGAATTCAAAGACCCCCCCCAAATATTACAGTGAAAAAATTATGTGGCAGGCTAGTCCATTTAGCTGAAATTTCATTGCAGCAACTCAAAATGGTATTCAATATTTGTATGGCCCCCACGTGCGTGTATGCATGCCTGACAATGTCGGGGCATGCTCCTAATGAGACAACAGATGGCGTCCACGGGTATCTCCTCCCAGATCTGGACCAGGGAATCACTGAGCCCCTGCACAGTCTGAGGTGCAACCTGGCGGCGTCGGATGGATCGAATCATAATTTCCCAGAGGTTTTCTATTGGATTTAGGTCAGGCGACTGTGGGGGCCAATCAATGGTATCAATTCCTTCATCCTCCAGGAACTGCCTGCATACTCTCGCCACATGAGGCCAGGCATTGTCGTGCACCAGGAGCAACCCAGGACCCACTGCACCAGCATATGGTCTAACAATGGGCGCAAGGATTTCATCCAGATACCTAATGGCAGTCAGGGTGCCGTTGTCTAGCCTGTATAGGTCTGTGCATCCCTCCATGGATATGCCTCCCCAGACCATCACTGACCCACCACCAAACCGGTCATGCTGAACGATGTTAAAGGCAGCATAATGTTCTCCACGGCTTCTCTACACCCTTTCACATCTGTCACATGTGCTCAGGGTGAACTTGCTCTCATCTGTGAAAAGCACAGGGTGACAGTGGCGGACTTGCCAATTCCAGTGCTCTGTTGCAAATGCCAAACAAGCTCCACGGTGCCGGGCAGTGATCACAGGGCTCACTAGAGGACGTCGGGCCCTCAGGCCCCCCTCCTGAAGTCTGTATCACATTCACACCAGTGGCCTGCTGGAGGTTGTTTTGTAGGGCTCTGGCGGTGCTCCTCCTGCTCCTCCTTGCACAAAGGAGCAGATAC
>NW_015151615.1:47348-49338 GCF_000732505.1 Cyprinodon variegatus
AGTAACTGCCTGTCTCCTGGAATCTCCTCCATGCTCTTGAGATTGTGCTGGGAGACACAGCAAACCTTCTGGCAATGGCAACTATTGATACGCCATCCTGGAGGAGTTGGACTGCCTGTGCAACCTCTGTAGGGTCCAGGTAGCACCTCATGCTAACAGTAGTGACAGTGACCCCAGCCAAATGCAAAACTGGTGAAAAAGAGTCAGAAAAGATGAGGAGGGGGAAAAAATGTCAGTGGCCTCCACCTGTAAAATCATGCCTGTTTTGATGGTCGTCTCATTGTTGCCCCTCTAGTTCACCTGTTGTTAATTTCACTAACACCAAAGCAGCTGAAACTGATTAACAACCCCCTCTGCTACTTACCTGACCAAATTAATATCCCAGAAGTTTAATTAACTTGATGCTATACTCTGATTACAGTGTCCTTTAACTTTTTTGAGTAGTGTATTATATCCACCGTACTTTTTTTGTTTAATTTCCTCACAAAGACTTGATAATAAAATATTACACAGAGAACCTCTAACACTGCCTTAAAACACCATGACAATCCAGAACATAATAAAAAAAAAAGTTAAAATAGTAAAAGGAAATAGAGAAAACATTTTTTGACAATACAAACAAACATTTGCATCCTAAACAGAGAAACTATGATGGAGAAATAATTAAAGAAGAACTATATGCCTTTTCACCTGGGTCTTTATCCAAAAAATAAATATCAGAATATGAAATATTTATTCTGGGTATCAATTTTAGTTGAATTATGGATTGCTAAATAATAAAAAAAACACCAATCTAAAATATCATCTTACTTCATGTGCAAAGAAAAACATATTTTTTTGACTGTAAATGGTTTGTTGTTTGACAGAAAACAAAATTATTTTTTCTTCTGGTGGCTCTTTGAGATTATTTAATTATAGGGGTTCTGTTAACCTGCAAGCATATTAAGAATTTGCACAATGTTTAATCCATTCAGTTAATTTCAGTGGTGGTTCTCACTAGTTCCCTGGTCTGACTCTTCATCACATTTCATTACTTAATATGTGATCTTCAACATTTTCATGGAACAGTCTGCTAAAGTTTTCTGTTGATTTGAAATTCAAGTCTTTTCAAGTCTATTTAATTTTGTGGGTGAGTTGCAATATAATACTGCTGATGGTATGATGTTTTTTGTGTGTAATAAAAGAACAAAAAGCAAATAAGATGTTTTATAAATGTCTGTTTGGATATTGAAAGCATGTAAGGGGCTGTGAAATATATATGAAGTTAAAAAATACTTTTTTAGCAACTGAATGAAAATTGAACATATCTTTTAGAATTAAACTGATTAGAATTAACCCGGAGTTGGGTCATGATCTTGGCACTGATGACTGGCTTAATGGTTCATTCCATTCACCTATCTAGCTGCGCCTAGTTTCCCATCACTGTTGATCTTTTTCACCTGCTCTAGTCTCTATTTAAACTGCTTGCTCCCAGTCACCAGTGCCAGATTATTCTCGAGCTTTCAATGAGAGTTCTCTACCATACCTGTTTTTCTGATTGATTGCCTGATCCTGACCTGTTCTGCCCTTGGATCTTTAAACGCACCTGTTCCTGTTTTGGATTTGTTTGCCTGACCTGTCCTGCTGGTTTCTACCTGTGGACTGAACCTGGATCTGCCTCCTGACTTCGACCTGGATTTCCCCTCAGTGCATAGGCGTAACTTTCTGAAGGACTGGTGGGGACAGGCCCCACCAATAATCTCAGTTTTTTTTTTTTCCCCCTTTCCGCTTATTGACTCTAGCCAAAGGTAACAGAGGTTGGGTGCAGCTGTCTGCATTCAGAGTGTTTTGAGTCAGTGTTATTTTTTCCTCTCTACCTCTGCTCTCGTGGCCCGCATCTCTGTTCAACATAATCGGATTTGTGGTCGCATTTGACTGTGTACAGAGTGGCAACGTGGTTGGAGGAGAAACGCACCGCAGAACACATTGAATATTAACCAGCAGCTACTTT
>NW_015151615.1:49348-56234 GCF_000732505.1 Cyprinodon variegatus
TCATGTAGAAGTAATGGCTGATTTGTCTGTGCCATGAGTGACATGGTGGAACTTCCTGTTGGAGTATTCGGCTGATTGGTCCATTTGAGGTGGCCGCCTCCCACAGTGGGCCAGGTCTTCTTTGTTCTTGTTTTGGAGGGAATCCTTTGTTCTCCCTTGTGGAGAGGAGAAGGGGGATGGATTCCAGGTGGCTAACAAGGGGGATGGTTTCAGATGGCTCACCCCACTGATTTAGCTCCATTTTGGCAATATATCCCTACAGTCCTCTCTTTGTTCAGTCTCTCATAAATACACTCCTTGTGCAGTTCCTCAGTGCTGGTTCCTCATCTTAGTCTGTCCTACCTCATCTTACCCTGGCTCCTTGTGATTATTTTCCGCTGATGTCTCCATGGTTCTGGTTTGTGTTACATTTTAAGTTGGATTTTTGCTTCAATTATTTTTGTTTATTAATTAAACTGCAAGAAATCACCTCAGCCTCTCTGCTTCTGCATTTGAGTCCTCTAAACAACAACCAAACCGTGACACAAATATTCTATGATTAACCCAAAATGACAAGGACAGACATTCTTTATCTTCAGAATAACTTTTAGAACTACCCATTATCAATTTTATAAATATTTAACAAAGAATGTCCTGTCACCATTTATTTATCCTGTTAGTAGATGAAAATGCCTCTGTCAATAGCGTTGTGTCAATAAAACTACCCAGAACATCTACAAAACTCTTTGTTGAAATAATAATACAAAAACAATTACAAATCGCTTTTAATCTTTAAAAACTAAACTTATGGTTATAGCAGTTTCACTCATTATATGCACCTTACTTTCATGTTTTTGGACTGTGGGAGGAAGCTGGAGTACTCAGAGAGAACCCACGCATGCTCAGGGAGAACATGCAAACTCCATGCATAAAGACCCCGGAGCAGGAATCGAAACCAGAACCTTCTTGCTGCAAGGCAGCAGTGCTACCCACTGCGCTACCTAGCAGCCCGCTGATAATCATAATAAATAATAATTATATCAATTATACTAAATATTAAATTAAATATTAAAAAAGCTTGGCTTCCCAGAGGACCATGACTCCCAGTTACAGGTTAAAATCTTTTATTGAACAGACTGCGGGGCTTCTACATATCTTGTAATTTAGTTTCTAGCATCATTATATTAATAGAGGTTCATAAATCTTTTTAAACAGAGTACAGAGATAAGTAGGGAGAACTGCAGATTTGAAGGGGAAACAGATTTACTGGGTTATTCAACATGCAATAAAATATATCTCCAAGTTTACCACAAAGTTTAGAAGAAAAAACTATGCTATGTTTAAAATGCAGCATATCCATATTTTTCTAGGGATGCATGATGTATCGATTTTAGCATCAGAATCGGCTGTTATTTGTTATGAAAGTGTTCTGGTTGAGTAACTGTAGGTCCATTAGCATCCACCCGACTGTCCCCACCAACTTTCATCACAAAGTTACACCCTTGCCTTGCACCTCTTTGGATCTCTGATCTTCTGGTCTGGATCCTGTTTACTTCTTCAACACTGGCTTTGGCTTCATATTCTGGAAAGTCCTGCCTTCCTTTGTCTGCTTGGGTCTGTTCTTCAGCCAGTTCAGCAGTCTTCAAAGAACTCTCTAGGCTGCGTTCACCGTGTGCTGTTGATAGCCCATCCAGCTGGATTCTCATCCTTCTTTCGGGGCACAGATTGAACTCTAAAACCAGAGATTTCGGTCTTTGATGCTCTAGCTGCTGAGTTGTAGATCCCATGTATGTTAATAAACACTTTTGTGAATAACACCTATTTGTCTGCATCAAATTCCGGGTCCTCAGTTCTAAACCTCCACAGTTTGAATCATAAGAGTAAATTAATATGAAACTGCATTTTAATCTCTTTGTAAAGGATATAAAATGTACCTAGATACCATTCAGACTAATCAATATACAAGCGAACCCATTCATGTTTCTCATTTACTTTTTTCTCTTACTTTTCAGTTACTACCTTCTGTTCTTGATTTTTTATTTTTTTTACTGGAAAGGTTCTCACACTGTTCATTCTAAATAGAGAAATGAATGAGGTTTGTGCCAACTTACAAAAAAAAAAAACAACAACCATGCACTCTGACAGGGGTTCAGGAAGCCTTTTAAATAAATAAAAACATATCTTACCAGTACTTTCCTGTGTTTGTGTTTTCAAACAGAAGATAAATACCCTTTTAGATATAGTTTGGAGTTATGTAGTTTATTCTCCTGGAGAAATGTACATTTAGTGTAATCCACCCAAATCTAACCCATATTGGGAGGTCATGCACCTTTAATTGTGTCCAGTAGATGGTGCTGCAGGCTCTGCTGCAAGCACAGTCTCGTCCAGTAAACTTCCCAGAAAAGCACATATAGTTCAAAATAGGTTGTAAAATGTAAGGGTTAGGAAGGGTTGTTCAGTTTTGTTTAACTTTTCCCTGGTTGGTTTCTTTACTGATCAAATTAAAGCGAGACTGTTTTGATGTCAACCTGGATTTAGTATGTAAGTAGTAAGTAAAGCATTTATTAAGCACCTTTCACAGAAAACCATCCCACTGGGATGTAGAAAACCAATAACATTAAAATAAAACAAATAAAATAGAATGAAACAATCAATTTTGTAACACAAAATTTTCTGAAAGATCAAAGTCTAAACAGAGATTCAGTCCTATAACTAGTTTGATAGAGGATTAATAAAATGATTGACGAGCTCGAGCTGACAAAGCAGAATGACAGTCATATGAGGTACATTCTATATCCAGCAGCTCTATCCTCAACGTTGAGTTATCTTTCTTCCTTTTCCTTCATCTTGAACCAAGTCGCAAAGGTTTTTTTTTTCTAAGCTGTATTAGTTAAGAGGCTTTGAAAAACCTGTTTTTTGATCATCCAATAAACTAATCAGCTCAAAAGGGTTGCAGAAGATGAAAACAGAAGGCTGAGAAAGTCGCAAAGCAAAAAGATAACTGTTTTATTAAAGGTCAAAACGGGTTTAATTAAATCCATAAATGTCATCAAATGAGTAAATGTGAATGTCCAACAAGATAATCAAATGTAAAATTTATTTACTTAATACATTATTGAATATTAAACACTTTTATAGTTAAATCAATTTCCAAGGGAATTACTGAAGACACATTAAAAGAGATTAATTTATTCTGGGATAAATTTATTCTAAATTACCTCCTAGATCTTCTTTTCAAAAATAGCGTTTTGGTTTTGTTTATAATTTTAAACCTTGCAGCCTGCTGCTCCTTCCAACCAAACGTCTCACAAGCACTTTCAGGCATGTATATGTGGTGAGCTATGGTTTGAAACAGTCATTGAAGCTCACCTTTCTTTGGTTCTTTGAAAATGGCCGAAGGTTGTAAGAGAAAAAAATGTATGAAAAGGAAAGAAAGGCCTCAGAAGAGGCAGATATATCCCAGAATGCTTTGCACGGAGAGCTCTCCTCGCTAGGCTTTATGGAAAGCTTTATGCCCGCTGTCGCCATAGACTGTCGCAAACTGACAGCGACAACTAATAACAAAGATGGCGCAGGCGGTGGAGGAGGAGTTACCTGACCAACGGGGAGCAAAATGCAGTGATCATCTGTCCAGTATATAGTCCCCGCTCTATATAGTGATTGAGGGATTAAGGGGTTAGACTGCACGTTCAGACACAGTAAGCTTGTATGAGCTATGAGATCAGAAACTTTCAAACAGAGCTTGTGCATGCTGTTGCACGAGTTCATAGGCATTCCCTCTAAGGAGCGGGTACAGGGATGTGCATGTGCAGCCAAGAGGGTGGGTCTTTTACAAAATTAGCAAAAAATCTTTGTGGAAAGGGGTTTAACAGAGCAGCTCTTTTATTTTAGCTGACACCTGATTTTTCAGAACATCTGGAAAAGTGGCTCTCCCTTTCTGGTACAGCGTTTGACTAGTTTAAACCTTACTTGAAGGAAAGGACAGTAAGGGACTTTAATTTAGAGACTGGATGAAAATCATATCCAGGGATCCTCAGGGCTCCATTCTGGGCCCCGTCCTATTCAATATAAATATGCTCCCTTTGATTCAGATTATAGCAACCAACATCATCAGTCACCATAACTATACAGACGACACATCAGAGAGTTGGCTAGATGCTTAGAACAGATCAATATATAAATGCGACATAATTTTTCTCTAACTGAATAAAAACCAAACAAATCATAACCTTCAGACCAAAGGAGGAGAGATCCAGAGTTGGCTCAGAGCTCCAGCTACTACAGATAGAAACCACTGATTATGGCCGAAATCTTGGTGACATAATGGACTCAGACCTGAACCTTCAGAGGAANACGTGGTTGGAGGAGAAACGCACCGCAGAACACATTGAATATTAACCAGCAGCTACTTTGATGTTTAAGTAAAAGTTAGGAGACGAGTTGGTTAAAAAAAAATTGCCACCGAAAAATCTGTTAGTTAGACATACAGAGATTTTTCACCTAAAAAAAGGCAACAGATTGTAAATTTATACAAGTTAGTATTATAATGCATTAAGCTTAAGAAAACATAGTTTGTTCTTCTTTGCTAGTTAGAAAAGCTTGGCTTCTCAGAGGACCATGACTCACAGTTACAGTTTAAAATGAACATGTTTTCTTATTGTACAGACAGAATCAGGCTGCAGAGCTTCTACATATCTTGTAATTTTGTTTCTGGCATCATTATATTAGTAAAGAGGTTCACAAATCTTTTAAACAGAGCACAGAGAGAAGTAGGAAGAGCTGCAGATTTAAAGGTGAAACAGATTTACTGGGTTATGCAACATGAAATAAAATATAGCTCCAAGTTTATCAGAAGGTTTACAAGAAATAAAATGTGCTATGCAGCATATCCATATTTTTCTGGATGGATGGATGGAATTGAAATTATTAACCCTAGTATTTCTAGGGATGCATGATGAATCAATTTCGGCATTGGAATTGGCTGTTATTCGTTATGAAAGCGTTCGGGTTGAGTAACTGTAGGTTTATCACCCACCACCCGAGTGTCCCCACCAACTTTCATCACAAAGTTACACCCTTGCCTTGCACCTCTTTGGATCTCTGATCTTCTGGTCTGGACTCCTGTTTACCTCTTCAACACTGGCTTTGGTTTCATATTCTGGAAAGTCCTGCCTTCCTTTGTCCACTTGGGTCTGCTCTTCAGCCAGTTCAGCATTATTCAAAGAACTTTCTAGGCGGCATTCACAGCATGCTGTTGATAGCCCATCCAGTTGGATTCCCCTTCTTCTTCCGGGCACAGACTGAACTCTAAAACCAGAGATTCCGGTCTTTGATGCTCTAGCTGCTGAGTTGTAGATCCCATGTATGTTAATAAACACTTTTGTGAATCACACCTATTTGTCTGCATCAAATTCTGGGTCTAAACCTCCACAGTTTGAGTCATAAGAGTAAATTATAAAAAAAATGAAACTGCATTTTAATCTCTTGTAAAGGATATAAAATGTACAAAGATACCATTCAGACTCTAATCAATATACAAGCGAACCTATTCATGTTTCTCATTTACTTTTTTCTCTTACTTTTCAGTTACTACCTTCTGTTCTTGATTTTTTTTTTTTTTACTGGAAAGATTCTCACACTGTTCATTCTAAATAGAGAAATGAATGAGGTTTGTGCCAACTTACAAAAAAAAAAACAACAACCATGCACTCTGACAGGGGTTCAGGAAGCCTTTTAAATAAATAAAAACATATCTTACCAGTACTTTCCTGTGTTTGTGTTTTCAAACAGAAGATAAATACCCTTTTAGATATAGTTTGGAGTTATGTAGTTTATTCTCCTGGAGAAATGTACATTTAGTGTAATCCACCCAAATCTAACCCATATTGGGAGGTCATGCACCTTTAATTGTGTCCAGTAGATGGTGCTGCAGGCTCTGCTGCAAGCACAGTCTCGTCCAGTAAACTTCCCAGAAAAGCACATATAGTTCAAAATAGGTTGTAAAATGTAAGGGTTAGGAAGGGTTGTTCAGTTTTGTTTAACTTTTCCCTGGTTGGTTTCTTTACTGATCAAATTAAAGCGAGACTGTTTTGATGTCAACCTGGATTTAGTATGTAAGTAGTAAGTAAAGCATTTATTAAGCACCTTTCACAGAAAACCATCCCACTGGGATGTAGAAAACCAATAACATTAAAATAAAACAAATAAAATAGAATGAAACAATCAATTTTGTAACACAAAATTTTCTGAAAGATCAAAGTCTAAACAGAGATTCAGTCCTATAACTAGTTTGATAGAGGATTAATAAAATGATTGACGAGCTCGAGCTGACAAAGCAGAATGACAGTCATATGAGGTACATTCTATATCCAGCAGCTCTATCCTCAACGTTGAGTTATCTTTCTTCCTTTTCCTTCATCTTGAACCAAGTCGCAAAGGTTTTTTTTTTCTAAGCTGTATTAGTTAAGAGGCTTTGAAAAACCTGTTTTTTGATCATCCAATAAACTAATCAGCTCAAAAGGGTTGCAGAAGATGAAAACAGAAGGCTGAGAAAGTCGCAAAGCAAAAAGATAACTGTTTTATTAAAGGTCAAAACGGGTTTAATTAAATCCATAAATGTCATCAAATGAGTAAATGTGAATGTCCAACAAGATAATCAAATGTAAAATTTATTTACTTAATACATTATTGAATATTAAACACTTTTATAGTTAAATCAATTTCCAAGGGAATTACTGAAGACACATTAAAAGAGATTAATTTATTCTGGGATAAATTTATTCTAAATTACCTCCTAGATCTTCTTTTCAAAAATAGCTTTTTGGTCTTTTTTATAATTTTAAACCGTGCAGCTGTCATTATGGGTACTCTAAAAGTGACCCAATTATGCAGAACACCACTGACGGAC
>NW_015151615.1:56354-60089 GCF_000732505.1 Cyprinodon variegatus
AAATGTATGAAAAGGAAAGAAAGGCCTCAGAAGAGGCAGATATATCCCAGAATGCTTTGCACGGAGAGCTCTCCTCGCTAGGCTTTATGGAAAGCTTTATGCCCGCTGACGCCATAGACTGTCGCAAACTGACAGCGACAACTAATAACAAAGATGGCGCAGGCGGTGGAGGAGGAGTTACCTGACCAACGGGGAGCAAAATGCAGTGATCATCTGTCCAGTATATAGTCCCCGCTCTATATAGTGATTGAGGGATTAAGGGGTTAGACTGCACGTTCAGACACAGTAAGCTTGTATGAGCTATGAGATCAGAAACTTTCAAACAGAGCTTGTGCATGCTGTTGCACGAGTTCATAGGCATTCCCTCTAAGGAGCGGGTACAGGGATGTGCATGTGCAGCCAAGAGGGTGGGTCTTTTACAAAATTAGCAAAAAATCTTTGTGGAAAGGGGTTTAACAGAGCAGCTCTTTTATTTTAGCTGACACCTGATTTTTCAGAACATCTGGAAAAGTGGCTCTCCCTTTCTGGTACAGCGTTTGACTAGTTTAAACCTTACTTGAAGGAAAGGACAGTAAGGGACTTTAATTTAGAGACTGGATGAAAATCATATCCAGGGATCCTCAGGGCTCCATTCTGGGCCCCGTCCTATTCAATATAAATATGCTCCCTTTGATTCAGATTATAGCAACCAACATCATCAGTCACCATAACTATACAGACGACACATCAGAGAGTTGGCTAGATGCTTAGAACAGATCAATATATAAATGCGACATAATTTTTCTCTAACTGAATAAAAACCAAACAAATCATAACCTTCAGACCAAAGGAGGAGAGATCCAGAGTTGGCTCAGAGCTCCAGCTACTACAGATAGAAACCACTGATTATGGCCGAAATCTTGGTGACATAATGGACTCAGACCTGAACCTTCAGAGGAACATAAAAGTCATCCTTTTATTACCCAAAGAAAATGTCCAGGATAAAAGGACTAATGTCCAAACAGGATCTAGAAAAATTTATTCATGAGCTAATTTCTTTAATCGACAGGTCAGGTAATCGACATAAATCAGGATTTGGAGCATCTCATGAAACCAGTGGGAAAAAAGGCACCTGGGTGGGGGATTATGTTTTTTTTACAAAGGGTCAGATGAGTTTGCTTTTTTCCTTAAATTGTTAAAATTATTTGAAAACATTTTTTTTTCACTCAGGTTATCTTTGTAGATGCAAAATAACCAAATAGTGGGAAAATAGGCTCTAACAGAGAAGCATTTATCGGAGCACGGTACAAACAACAGAAAGCTCATTCTGTAAAGTCTATAAATGAAATATTATCAACATGATCGGAGGAGAATGTAAAGGTTCTAGCATCCAGTTGAAAGGAAAATAAAGGGTTAAAAGTCACTGAGGTAGGCAGGGGTCGCAGTAAACTCATTAGACCTTAAGAAGTTGATGGTATTCAGTCTGAAAACGTCCTCTAGGGTGTCAGTCTGAAACAGCTCTCTTCTCTATCCTTCATCAGGCGGTGAGTACATATGACAACATTTATTAACTTCCCAAACTTCACACAAAGAAAATAGCAACCGCCTTGTAAATACAAATTATACCATTTGTTCTGAGGTGATTTTATTTAATGCAAAGAAAATCCTTGAAAATGTGAAAAAATTAAAATATGCTGATTTTAAACTTCAACTTTAAAATATCTACAGTTTGCTTTATGTGCCTTAGAACATTATTGACCTTTATATTTTTACAAAGGTACATAAAATATATTAGAGCTCACAAAGAAACACTCTAAAATTCAGACTACTTCAAAGGTTTGCTCTATAATTATTGTTCGTTTTTTGTTCTAATTAATTACATCTGTAAGTATGTGTATTTAAATTGCATTAAGAAGTGCTTGCAGAATTAAACAGGTGAAAGTTAATAAAAGTACAATAAAATATGCACCATAAATTGTCATAAATTGCATATCATAAAAGCTGAGATTCGACCAAAAGCTTCTTGAAATAAAAATGTACGGAGTGCCACACACATATTATTATTCCAAAAAAGTAATAAGGATTTTATTATTGTATTAAATTGGTTACATTATCTTTAAATTATTATTGAAGGGAAAATATCTTTATGTATTACCTGAATCTCTTGAATAAAACTGTTGATACATTTAGCAGAACTAACTATTGATTTCAGCAGCTTTAACTCGTGTATGGACGTTTTTAATTGTTGTCTGTTGTTCTATGGGTGAATTTTCAGAGGGAAATTTTAAGAAAAAAATTAAGGTCTTCAGAAGGTTCCCAAATTATGTTCTTATCATGTTATAAAGTATAACTGTGGGGATAAAAAATTACTTTAATTCATTAATTGAATGGTTTATTTAATTCAATATATCATGATTTAAGAAATCAGTTCCTATAGATTTAATTTGTGCACTTTAAGTGTTTGTTTTTTTGACAACTTGTTTGATTGTAGGCAATCTAGGTGGGAAGTATCCTTTTTTTTCTTTGTGTGGCTTAGAATGAACTGCAGCTTTTCTGTTATGGAAAATATCAGCTTTAGATTGAGAACAAGAATAAATGAGAATAAAAAACGGACAAAGAATTTTGGAAAGGAAAAATAATATATAGTGTTTGAATAAAAAAGTTTTGATAATAAGCAAAGAATTAATGGTAAATAGAACATGAGTAAATATATTATCAAAATCAATGTATTTTTATTAAACGGCCAGGAAAATGTTAAAGTATTTGTTCTTTCCTCAGGTAGCGGGACCTACTCCAGCATCATTTTCTGTGGAACATTATCTTCCGCATTCTCTCACTGCAAACATTTAGTGATGTTTGGCTCTTTTGGACCATTTTAGATTTTAATAATGAATAATAGCCCAAAAAAAACAACAACAAAAACCAATTTATTAGTCTAATTATATCTTGTTATATAAAACAGTGTTTGTTAGGCAAGATATATATATTTTTTTTCCTTTACATTTTAGATTAGAGAAAAATCCACTAAAACAGGTACTTTCCTTAACTCTGACACTAAAGAATTTTTAATTAGCAATCAGCAATGTGAAGATAATTCTCTAATAAACCAAAACCCAATAGTAAGCAGAAGGTAAAATTAAAACATTCTTTTGTGGAAAAAGGATTAATTTGGACTACTTCTCTTAAGTTGTTTTTAAATTGGAACACCTGAGTAAGTCCTAAGAATTCTAATTTAAAACATAATTTGAACCTTTTATCAACTAACAAAAATAGTTTGACTGAAATATAAAAGTTTACTCTAAGAATATGAATATATAAAATTGTTATCATGAAGAGGTCAATATTTGGTGTTGGGACTGCTCATCAACAATATTAATTTTTTCAACAATACTAATCAAACACAGTAACTCTTACTTGTATTTGCAAATGTAACCCCCAATCCTTAGTATTTTTGTTTTTTTATACTTTGTGTTTATGTGATAAATCAAGTACTGTCTTTAAAATCAACTCTCCTCACAGGGTTCTTGGTTCTGTGTGGAATAATGAAGGGCGCCGGTCACGTCAACGTTGCGATGATAGAAGACATCGGAACAAATGGGGTCTCTCATTCAGAAATTAGCACAGATTTGGACAGAACCACACAGGCTTGTGGTTCCACTGTGAGCTTTCATAACATCCAGTATAAGGTTCATGTGACGAGTGGATGCTTTCAGAAAAAGAAACTAAGTCCAAAGGAAATACTGATAGACCTCAAGT
>NW_015151615.1:60235-75310 GCF_000732505.1 Cyprinodon variegatus
ATGACTTCTCTTCAGTTTCAATTTCCTAAAGAGTTGCCTTTCTTTTAGGTACTTATTCAGTCTGCAGTAAGGAAAGTGGATTTTCATTAAAATACATAGAACGTTTTTCATAGATGGCTGAGATCACAAGAGTCCTCTAAGTCTGTCAAACTCAAGATTTCAGCTAATTATTTTTGGCCAAATATAGCAACATATTTTAATAACCCTTTCAAGTCAGTTCAATCAGGGAGAACTTAAAGAACATTGTTCTTGTCAATTCTGCAGGATCTGGCTCATTGTATCCCCCAGCATGGCAGAACAATAGTGAATGGACTCCTACAGTGGTTCCTCTCAGATGGTATTAACGGTTACTGACATTTCCCATGGAGGAATGAATAATTTCACAAGTGTTTTGACCTTCACCTGCCACTCTGTTAATTATATTATATTAAACATGGGTTCTTGCATATAATCTCTCTAATGCACTAAAGAGCAGGCTGCCAGGGGAACGAATTAACCAGGATCACGTGATCCATCTCCGGAGTTTTATTCAGCCTTATTTGTCTTTTTGTTTCACTGACTCTTTGTGACTTTTCTTTAAGAGCTTCAAAGGATTTGCTCTAGTTTTTTTTTCTGGGTTATTCAGTAGGTTTTAACGTTTCTACCCTTCATTAGATCTCATTGCTCTTTGTAAGAAATCCTGTAAAGGAAATTGTTAGAAGCAAGGAAGTCGCTGATCTTGGGAAAAGCTTTGCAGTGGAAATTATATTTCTGCTTGAAGAGTTTTAGCATATAGGGGACAGATCAAAGTAGACTTATTTTGGTTAAACAGCTCAAAAATGTTATGGTAAAAACTAAAATCTGAAGTTACTTGTATTTATAGATATATTTTTGTTAAATTTGCTAATATTACCTGTTTGTATGTGTTTCAGTGGGATTATGAAACCTGGCTTAAATGCCATTCTTGGACCAACTGGAAGTGGAAAGTCTTCGTGAGTACCGATCGCCAGATAAACTCAAAAACATTTACAGAGGCTTTAAAAGCTACAACACAGTTAAAAATAGGCAGGTTATGGTCAAATGAAAAAGTGTAACACTATAAATCCCTTTAAAAGCATTTTTCTACTTGGGGCGTGCTTTGGTGGGGCAATGGTTAGTGAACATGACCAATGTCTGGAGGCCTTAGTCCTCGAAGCAGGTGACCCGGATTTGAATCCGTTCTGTCAGCCGACAGTCCATTAAAAAAAAAGCAATCCACCAGTGCTGTAAAAACTCAAAAAAAAAAGAGGTTTTCTACTTTAATTCTGGTAAATTTAAACAACAATTAACCCAAAGGACTTCTGTTAAAATTAAAAATTAGAAGAAAGCAAAAAAGATAGATTTTGAGGGAAATGTGAGGTCTTATAAAACCTTTTCAATAGATATCAGATGTATTGGTGCTTTGGATGTGTAAGATTGCAGAAAAGATGAAGACTTTGGTTAAAATAAGTAATCACAATTATGCAAATTTCTCCAAAACGTCTCTGTAGCAACTGAAGATGCTGCAATAAGTGTTCTCTTCTCTAAATAAACAAACTTCACACACGACATGGGTTTTATCTCATCATGCTGAGGGAGTGAAAGAAAGATTCTAATTTTATAAATATGATGGAGTGCAATCAGTTAAGGTTTTTAATGTCAGTTGTTAAAATGTTAACAGTTAAAGAAAGCTCTGCAGACTGTATTAATCCACGACTTACAGCAATCCCTCCACCTGAGCAAGTATATGATGACAGTGGGAGGATTGACTCCCTTCTTGTCAGACATAACCTCCTGCAGATCTGGCTTAGTTTTGAAAGGCATCTTCTACATCAACTGGTTACAAAGAGGACAGAAACCTCTGTGATTCATGCACACAGTTTATTTGGAAACAGCAGTGGCTTCATATTGGCTAAAAAGATTAGCTCAGACTGAATATGACTGAAAAAGTGCATATGGCCTAATTAGGTTAGGTGGAGCAGCAGAGCTTCTCTTAATAACTTTTTTTATGTGGAAATGTTTATATTAAATACCTTTTTGAATATTAATGACTATTGTTTTTATCTAAAGCTTTTTGGATATTCTGGCTGGAAGGAAGGATCCTTTGGGTCTATCAGGAGAGGTCCTTATTGATGGAGCACCGCAGCCTCCAAACTTCAAGTGTCTATCTGGTTATGTGGTCCAGGTGAGTTAATTAAAAATATTTTTTTTTACTTAACGGTCCTGAATGGTGATAATAATTAAAGGGTCATAGTGGTGCTCTTGGTGTTCTCTCCTCTCTAGGAAGATGTAGTGATGAGCACCTTAACTGTGAGGCAGAATCTTAGTTTTTCTGCTGCACTAAGGCTTCCACCATCTGTTCCACAAAGTGAAAAAGAGGCTCGGGTCAATCATCTTATTAGGGAGCTGTGTCTCACCAAAGTGGCTGACAATAAGGTAGATGTCCATCACTGCTGCTCTGCTTTAGAAGTCAAAACATCTGGTTGGGACCAGCTAGTTTTTTTTTTATATTCATATGCCTCTTCAGGTGGGCTCCCAAATGACTCGAGGAATCTCAGGAGGTGAGAGAAAGAGAACCAACATCGGTATGGAGCTGATTATTGATCCTGCGGTTCTGTTTCTGGATGAACCGACCACAGGGCTCGATGCCAGCACAGCCAACTCTGTCCTGCTGCTGCTGAAAAGGTGACAGAAACCCAGGAACCTAAACATGTATTCTCTATTTGTTGCCATTACATACAGAAAATTTTTGTTTTTTTATGTAACCCATAACTTCCTTTTTCTCTGAGATATAATTATGACACCATACAGACTCTTCTCTTCTCTCTCTTAAGTTAGAAAGATGTTTGTTCAGCTTCATAAGCCAGAAAATTATAATAAATTATAAATTATACTGTTGTCTTTACAGTAAGAGCAGTAAGTAGAAGCTTTTAAAAACTGGAACTAGGTCAAACAACACTGGACCAGGGCTTGGGTTCAATCTGTCAATATAGAATATTCAAAGTTTCTTATTGGGAGACTGTAGCCAAGTGTAGCTGTAGCCACTATCTACATGGCAACTGCGTGGGAGGGGTGCAGAGATATGTCCTTTCATTTTACTCTACTGCAACATCTACTGCTTTGATCAGTAGAAGATAAGGATGGTGCTCCATGTCGTTAAGACTAGTGTGTGGAGTAAGGTACATGATCTATACAGGTATAGCTCTTTATTTCTTCTTCTATTGGCCTGGAGACATTTTTAAAGAGAAGATCACCATTATCCCTTTGAAATAACAGGACACTTTAAATACATATCTAAATGCCTTTGTTAGGAAACTGAAAAATTATCATTACTTGATCATTCTAGTGGGAAAATTAGTAGAAATAACACAGAAATGGCTATAAAAAGACCCAACACTGTAGAGGCTCTAGAGCAATAGTTCCCTAATCTTTCATCTTGTGATGCACAAAATCTCAACAAAAGGGACTATTGACACCAACTATTGGTTGAAAATTCATGCAATTCTACTAAAACACACCAGAGCACAACGACAAGTCAAATAACACCAACAGACACAAATGTTTTTTTTTAAATATATATTAAACCCTTTAGATCAAAAATGTGCTTCACCCTTTGCATCTTTGGGATTTAGTTAATTTATTTTGGAGGACTCAGACCTCTTTTGTATTTTCAACCCAAAGTGAGGTCCTAACTTCCACTTCAGAACCACTGATCTAAACTGATTGTTTAAAGAGGAATGTTAAAATATCACTCTTTCTGTATGTTCTAACCCTGTGAAATATTATTTAGGAGCATTAAGGACAAATTAGACTGTAAAGAGCAGGGATTTTAAGTGTGGCATTAATCCCTCAAATATTGTGGAAAATAATTTACAACAATATGGCTACACTGCAGTCTCAGACCCGAGTCCTAGAGGGTCTGTATCCTCCAACTTTTAGATACTAACCTAGTCCAACACATCTGAATCAAAGTACTTATTTACCCCCACAGTTGCAGTGAACTTCTCCAAAGAACTGATAAGGACCTAATGATTTTATTCATGTGTATTAGAGCAGACCTACATCTAAAAGGGGTAGGAAAGTGGTGTGATAGTGTACCAGGTTACCAACAAATATGGTTTACTATGAATTCAAAACAACTTGTCAATTGCTTTGAAATCTTGTGGTGGGGCTTTAATGATCTCACTGTGTTCTTAGGATGGCCAGCCATGGTCGAACCATAATCATGTCCATCCACCAGCCCCGCTACTCCATCTACAGACTGTTTGACACTCTGACTCTATTAGTTGGCGGGAAAATGGTGTATCACGGACCAGCCCCCAATGCTTTGGACTACTTTGCCAACATTGGTGATTATGGTTCTTCAAGAATCCAATTATACCACAATAAGGCCTGTTGCTGTTTACGATAGATTGTTGGTTGGGTTTTGATTTTCCAGGCTATCCATGTGAGCCCCATAACAACCCAGCTGACTTCTTTCTTGATGTCCTAAATGGAGACTTCACTAAGCCAGCCAAGGTTCATGACACAGCAGGTACATACGTTACAGTCCACTCTGGACCATCAGAAACATCCAAATAAGGAGTGCTAAACTGCTTTTGCAAAAATTTGTAAATTGCTTGTGCTACTGGAAACTTGAGAGCAGCTGTAAAAAACAAACTTTCCAAGCAATGAAGATGGAGGTAAATATATGTTTTAATAACACTGATAACTACGATAGAATATTGCTGATAGTGCACATTACATGTGTGTCTTAAAGTGTTTCAGTACAAACAAAAGTGAACAGCTCCTCCTCCGATTCCCCTCTGACAAAGATGGAGTCATGGTCAGACTTAAATAGTTTGACTGACCTCCACCAGCTGCTCACAACACCCAGAACAATGGAAAGCAGTGCTGACGCATAAAAATGATATACAACATAATGCTTCATACCTGTTAAGAGTAACAACTTTGTGATAGAGCCATAAAGTTTTTGTCAATTGTCATCAAAGTTGGTTGTATCTCTTTGAGCATTGTTTGCACTCTTTATTAATTTTTTTTAATCCATTATAAACCAGAAATATGAATAGAAATGTGTCGATGCAATCAACTGGTTTTCCTTAGAAAGAAAACTTTGAATCAGTTTGACTTGATGATCTGGTGAACTGTAAAGTGCCTTGAGATGACATGTGTTGTGAATAGGCGCTTTATGAATAAACTTAATTGAATTGTATTGAAATAGAATGTGATTCTATTCTGTGTCTCAAAAATAAGTGGAATAGAGAAGATCAGAAGAAAAACTGTCTGGTTGGAAAAATAACCACAGCAAGAAGTAAAGAAGGAGGTACAATCACAGCAAAAATCTGAGAAAGTCATGTATTATTAGACAGGCTTCCTCAAGTATACCAAATCCAAAACTGTTGTGTAAGTTTTTCCTTGAAAAAGTTGTCCGATGTGGTTAAAAATATAATCTGCAAAAATGGATAGGAAAGTTGAGTTGGCCTGCATACCATTATGCTTTTGCTCGGCTGTGGGCCATACAGGGAATCACTTCCATCTGTAAAAATATGTTTTTTTAAAAGGGCATTTAATAAATGTATATATATATATATATATATATATATATAGTGTTTGCTGTTTATCCTTTGGCATGACGTGTTTTGTGGATGTAGAAATGGATTTCAGCAGTTTTCCTTAGAATTTTACAGAATTCATGATGACACCAGCTTTCAGGACGAGTCTCTGTCTCTTACCAGCAGATACCTAAGTTAGAATGAATCAGGTATCTGCTGGCCATTTAATGACTAACAGCTAAATGAGACATACTCTTGCAATAAGGTGTTTTCAGTATTTAAAAAAAGGTTGTTTTTTTTTCTCTCTCTCTCTCTCTCTATGTATCCAAACCAGATCTGACTTTTGAAGAACTTGGCACAACCAGGCAGAACATTGAGGAACACCTTGTTGTCGAGTACAAGAAGAGCAGCTACTCCAGCGATACAGGAGCTGAATTGAGGCGTATTCTCCAAAATAAGGAATGTGTATCATCGCTTAGATCTCGCAGCATCACCTACAACAATCACTTCCTTCACCAACTTCGATGGGTTTTTAAGAGAACCTTCCAAAACCTCATGCTGACTCCACAAACATCCGTGGCTCAGGTTAAACTCAGTTCTTCCTACTATTTTGTCATATTTGTCTCAAGAATACAACTATTTAATGATTACATTTTTTTTTTCGTAACAGAAAACAAACGCATAGGTCTTTGAAGGGGCCATCTTGTGGCTCTCATTAGTCACCCCGGGGCAGTGAATGCTGTTAGAGGTCTCCTCTCTTTAAGAATTATTAACAGCTAATTGGCCCTAAATAGGTCAGAATAATCCCAGTAGAGGTGCTCTAGGTGGTATGGGTGCTCTAATCGGCTTTGGCGACTGTTGTGACCCTACTCCAGCCTCTTTGGGCTCAGATCTTAAGTGATATCATATCTGGCAAAAGCCCCTTAGGCCCAAGTCAGGGAGTCATCACATGATGGCGCCATTACTTGTCGCATTTCATCGCCTTTGATTCCACATGAAGGCCTGATGGGAATGAGGTCAAGAAGCCTCAACCTTACTGACTTATCCGCTAACCCTGGGAACCTCTCCGTCCTCCATTTACCTGCAGATTGTTAGACTTGAATTGTGCTGCTTTTCTTTCATTTTATTCTCCTTTTGCACTTATAATTTGCATATCATCAAACCAATTTTGATATCAGACTAAATTTGCCCAAATTATGATTTTATTTATCTAGGAATAATGCTATCCAAAATAACCCTGCTTCTTAAATAACGAATGAACTGTGTTTGACCACATTATTTTTTGTTTGAAATATTTTTCCTTAATGGCATCTTGCTTTAACTCTGCCCTTTGTACTCGATATAAGCTACTGGATCCAGAATTTCCCTGAAGGAGTAATCCCAAGGGATAAATGAAGTCGAGTCTAAGTCTAAGTCTAGCCACATCTAGACCTGATTACTGTCCAACCTGCTCAAACAATAAATCAGTCAAAAAAAAAATGTCTGAAGTAGATTCAACAACAAATATAAAGATATATATTAGCCTGGAAATTGTTATGAAGCAATTTATAAGGCTTAAAGTCTCCAGAGAATCACAATAAAATGTATTATCCACAAACAGAGAACAAAACAGGCAAGCATGGTGGTGGTTCTCTCTAGCAGATAATGCAAAGGACAAAACTCACGATTTATTAGGATTACAGAGGAGGGAATGCATAGACTTCAGAGTAAACCAAGGCTGAAAGCAACAAACAAAAGGAACTGTCTCCAGAAACGGCACTTACGTAATAAAAATAAATCAAACTAAATGACAATTTAGCTCCATAACTAAGTAAACAAGAGAAAACCGTAATGCAATACAACCTCCTCGCACTGTGACCATACACAGCATTTCAGAATAAGTAAGGTGCAACAATGTGGCTGCTTAGGACAAGCAGAGAAGAGGGATGGCAACCAGTCCTCTTTTATATGCATCTTCCGCTGGGTCCACCAATCCGCCGTTTCCATTCTTCAGGAATTCAATCAGCAGTTGCCACCTGCACACTCAGATTTGCACTGTTACAAAACCCTAGGGCTAGACCCGTATAAATGTTTTTGACCTTTATGCTGCAGCACTTTTAATTAAAACCCTTTATAGTGTTTGGCTACATCTAAGCAGAACAAAAAGAAATGAGGAAACCTGCTTCTGTACAGGCTGCACTGTGATTGCCTCTCCTAATCTCTTCTGTGTCCAGGTGGGAGTCAATATTTTCCTCGCTCTCATCGTAGGAGCCATCTTCTTTGCAGTCCAAGATAATCAGAGTGGTCTTCAAAACAGGTCAGAGAAATGATCCAACATGTGTCTCTAAAGCTAAGGTTGTTTCTTAGTTTCTTTAAAGGAAAGTGCAAATGTTCAGCGTTAAACTAAAACTGTAGTTACATAGTTATAGAGTCCAGTCAGTGTCTCTGATTAATTTCAGAGTGAACAGTACTAAAAAGTCAATTAGAGCCCATAAAATGGCTCTCCTTTTTCCCTCTTTGATTCTGTGCATAGTTTAGAGCAGGCATCCCCAAAATCAGTCCTCAAGGCCCACTTTCCTGCAGGTTTTTGGTGGTTTTTCTGCTCCAGCACAGCTGATTTTAATTGAAAGCTGAATAACAGGCTTTTGCTCAACTGCAATCATCATAATCAGCTGTGCTAAAGCAGGGAAACCTCTTAAACCTGCAGGACAGAGGCCCTTGAGGACCGATTTTGGGGATGCCTGAGTTAGAGGAAATGGGGGCCAATGTCAGCAGCCTGGTAAAGAAGGTGTGCATGTGGCTTAAATGTTCTGCATTCATCGCTCCTTTCTCAGTATCAACAACATTCAGCTACCAACAATGTGGAAAGCATAACTAATATACCCAGTCTGGTAGCAGTGCATCATGAAGCCGAGAACTTACTGTTTACTTTCTGTAAAAAAAATTAAAAAAAAAATAAAAAAAATCGAGCAATTTAAGACCACTTGATGGTTCTAGTGTATAACTTCCATAAAAATATACTCAAAAATGTATCTATTATTTTCCTGAGAGTATCTGAAAGTACAAGAAACTAAAAAATACTAGGGAATGTAACCTCTGTGTCAAAGAGCAATAACCCTGGGCCTTTCCTGGAGCCTAAAGGATTTTTAATTTCTCCAGAATATAAACCATGTTCTCTATGGAGTGTTGGCCTAGTGGTTAGAGCAGTGCAATTTTGCTCTGAGAAGGTTGTAAGAACCTGGTTGGATCCATTCAGCCTGCACTCTGGGTCCCTGAGCAAGACCCTTATCCCCACACTGCTCCCCAAGGGGATGGGTTAAAATGCAGAGAGTGAATTTCCCCACTGTGGGACCATAAAGGGATTTACATTTACATGTTAGTAACCTGTGTATTCCATGAATCAATAAGTTCATTCAAGTAACCACCAAGTTCTGGGAAAGTTGTTCCTGTATCTTTTCTTAAAGTACATTATACGTTTCAGAAAGTATTTTGCATCCTCCATTAATGCACTTGGAAAATAAGTAAGTTCAAGAAGGTTTCAAGAAGCTAAGATTTAAGTCACAGAAGGTACCTTGCAAGTTTCAGGGAAGTTGCAGAATGTAACCTCTAAATCACTGAAGTTCCTGCTCTTCATTAAATTACCTCTAAGCTCCAAGAAAGTAACCTTTAGTTTGAGGAATGAAATATTTAAGTAAAGGGAGTGTAGCATAAAAGTTCCCGAAAATAAAGTTTTCATTTTATGAAAGTAACCTTTAAGATTTATACAGCAAAAAAAAAGAAAGTTCTGGGAAGAAGCATAAATGTTCCAGT
This sequence comes from Cyprinodon variegatus, assembly GCF_000732505.1. NCBI lineage: Eukaryota > Metazoa > Chordata > Actinopteri > Cyprinodontiformes > Cyprinodontidae > Cyprinodon > Cyprinodon variegatus. Next base: position 69,574 of record NW_015151615.1, read on the forward strand.
AAATTAACTTGTTAGTTACAGAAAAGCAACCAGTAAATTTCTGTTCAGTAAAAATAATCTGTGCTCATGTAAAATGATCATGTTAGTTTGAGAACATTTTGGGAAATGACCTGAAAGTTTTGTAAACCTAAGAACAAATTTAAGAAAAGTGTAATGAAACTAACCTATGTGTGTTTTTTAGTATCTGACCTGTAAATACCAGGAAGTAACCCATATGTTTTATTAAAGTAATCTCCTTGGAAAATCTGGAATGTACCAAGTAGGGAAATAAGAGTTTGGCTCCAGTATTACACACACTGTTTAATGTGCTGCTACCACTTTTATCTAGTGTGCAGAACTACAGAAGCTCTGAGCAACTTGAATTCTGGAGCCATGGTTGAATGAAAAAGGAATTATTTCTATAGTTTGCAGAGAATTAGACTGACTTTCCTCCTACTAACAGAGGGTTCTAGTTTTCTACAGATGGTGTACGTATGGTTCTGTGGCTTCGTCTTGAAGTAGAAATAGTATCTAGTTTAATTTAAATCTTTTTATTCAATGGTTAGTTGATCTATGCAACATTTTGCCGTTTGTCTTGTCCCTGACTTTAAATGAAGACACTCTGATGTTGATTAAAAATCTTCTGAGGAGGATGATCACTGTTGTACATAATGTTCTTCATGTTTTGAAGAATCCTTCTTTGTGAAATAGTCTCCAGAGGTTCTTGAGCAGTTCCTAGAGCCTTCTTTATTGTTAACCTTGTTGAGGAAACATACAACTATAAAAAAAAAATCATAAATTAAAAAAGCCAAAATAATATTTTGGATTAAAAGCCTGCTGGGAAAAAAGTTTGATTTAAAATCCTGGAACTGGGAATTCAATTGGGAATTCTTACTGAGTTGTGGTACTGACACAAAAAATGTAGTTTTTATTATTTTCTCCCTTTCATCTCCTCTTTCTGTCGTCTTTTCTCCTCTTTAATCTTTTCTCCTGTTCTACTTATATTGCAGTGTCCATATAATCTGTAAAACTCCCTGCATGAATCATAATAAAGCTATTTATCTGCATAAATCAAGCGGAACACTGTGGTGATAGCCATACTGCTCCACTTGTGAAAGAAAAATCTGTTGGGCTCTTTTTTGGCATTAACAGTTTAGGACACTAAAAAAATAAAGAAGTTAATATCAACGCAATATTTCAGGCCCTTTACTTAAAAGTTCATTTTAAGACCTCAAACATCTGCAATTTATAGTTCAGTGAACTATGATGGAACCATGAGCTGCAAAAAATAAACCATGAAAGTAACTTTCCTTCTAAAATGGGCAGGAAATTAGAGAGGCGATGTGCTCAGGGGTGCCCCCTTGTGGGAAGATTGTTTTTTTTTAGGTTTACTTAAAATTTAATGGATTAAATAGTCAAACATCAAGTAATTGAAGAAACTTTTCCAAATTACAGACAACACTCACCAAGGACTGCCATTCCTGTAGCCTTTTTTAAGGATCTGAAAAAAAAAAAATAATAATAATAATTTCAGAAAAGGTGTCTGACTGCTAACTATCATTATTTGAAATGGGACCTGATGACTGCAACGTAAGAGAACGGATTCTGCTTTGTCATTCCCTGCAGGATGGGCGCCCTCTTCTTCATCACCACCAACCAGTGTTTCAGCACTGTATCTGCAGCCGAGCTCTTCATCGGAGAGAGGAACCTGTTTGTGTAGGTAGCCTTACAGGAAATCACCACATGTGTGGCTCAATGTTTGGACTCCTAAAATGTGCCATCTGGTTCAAGGCATGAGTACATCAGTGGCTACTACCGGGTATCCGTCTACTTCCTGTCAAAAATCCTCTGTGACCTCATCATGCGCACTATCACCTCTGTTGTCTTCAGCATCATTGTCTACTTTTTGATCGGTAAGAAAGGCTCTCTGGAGTGTTTTTTTTTTAAAGTCTTCTGAACCATAAGCCTTTGGAGGTACTGATGGAAACCTTTTCCTCAGGGTTGAAGTCCACAGCGGAGGCCTTTCTTATCTTCACATTCACAGTGACTCTGGTGGCCTACACCGCCACAGCCATGACCATGGCCATCTCAGCTGACCAGAGCGTCGTGAGTCTGGCCAACATCTTCATGACCATCACTTTTGTTTTCATGATGGTGAGAAAAGCTGCAGTACAGAAAAAAATGTTTTAACTACATCTAGTAGCTTCTTATTCAAACTCTTACCTATATTTTAATCCTTGTGATAAAAAAAAAATAAGCTTTTTGGCTTTAAAAACACTTAAAATCCTTAAACTTTAGGTGAGCCATGTTAATTGGACAGTTTAAGACCGTGAAGATTCATCTATGAAGAATGAGTCCTTCACCAAACATAGGGAACAATCCCAGTACATGTTTGAAGGAGCACATAGATCCCAATAAGGTAACGCTTTCTTCTATATAATACAACAGTAGCCATGTAATAACATGGTAATAACATAACAAGTTACACTATATTACTATAAAACAAGAAAAACATCATGGAGAATTTTAGTAATTGTTGTGCTTCAAGTTTTAGCCAAACAAGGTAAAGTTAGATTTCTTAGATTTCAAACAGGTATTGCCAGGTAAGTCAGTCATTGCACCGACAGCAATAAATTAAGGTGTTATTATCTAGTAAAAAGCAGTTTATTACTTGGTATATAACAGAAAACCAAACCTAGAAGACAGCAAGCCAAGCTTCTTAACTAAACTCTTATTTATATGTAACTTCAGTTCAGTTATATGCTTTATTTAACTGATCATAAGTTAAAATTTACTTTGTAAGCTGTTGGTAGGTGGTGGCAAATAACAGAAACTGTTAAGGCAAGGCAAGGCAAATGTATTTGTATAGCACAATTCAATACAAAGACAATGCAAAGTGCTTTACATGATTAAAATATAGGAAAATAAAACACAATCAAAGCAAGTAGGAAAAAATGTGGTAACCTAATGGTAATTACCCATCAAAAGTCTCCATTGTTAAATAGTAACATACAATTGTAATAATTACATGCAGGTAATTACTTTGAAATTATATACCTTAATTTTGGGGTAATTAAGAAATACATTTCTTCTTATTACCTAGTAATATAGTGTGACTTGCTATAGTATTACCATGTTATTACATGGTTATTTATGTACTGAAAAAGAAAGCGTTACCCATAATTAAGGATTATATTCTAATAAAGTGATTTAAGCAAAATGGTATAAAGACACTGTTTCCACACTCTACTACTGGTAAAAAGCAGAATAATGTCTAAAAAAAACAAACATGAATATTCAAAGCCTTCTCTGAGCCGAGTTACCCTGCTTACTACTTATGTATTGATCTTGTTGTTTTATTTTGTATTTGCTTAACTTTTACTTTTTTGATACAAAATGCATAAAATGCTGATTTATTCTGGGGAGCAATGTTCACTTTTAAAATATTATAATACCCTTGAAGCTTAAGTTATCTGTGGCTGTTTGACGTTTTTGCGCCTCTGACTCTGGTTCAGAAGGCACTTTTTTATCCTGATTTCCATCTAGTTTTTTTCATAATAATATTTTCCATTTATCTTTATTTCTCATGAAATGTTAGGATCCCAGTTTTTAGGATAGAGGTTGGAATAATAAAAAATCAGTTTGAAAGCTGTTAACAACTTTGCTTAAAAAAGAAAATTGAATCCATGATGACCAAAGCTGCTGATACTCCTGTGACATTTCCTGTGAGTCACACAGCAGTTTTTCTTTCTTTGTTGTTCTTTTTACTTTAATCCAAAATAGACAGACATCAGCACACACCTTAAAACACCTCAAAAGCAGACTCAAAAGACCCCACCTCCCATCCACCCACCCACAGACTGTAGAGTCTGGAATGTAGCGTTTGACAGCATTAAAAGAGGAAGCCTCTTATTTCTATATGCTTTTCAAATCTGAATTAATCATATTTCTTAATGTAAAAATGTCTTTGGGATGGATGAGACCATAATGCATAGCACGTTTTGGGATATACCGGTTCCGGATCCAACACGGCATATCACCACCCTCATCCCATACCATCTGTTACACACGGTGGTAGAAGTATGCTGATGTGGGCTTGTTTTTCATCCACTGGACGTCTTGTAGTCATAGGCTGCGTCCAAACGTCCGCCCTAACTCATAAATCCCTTAATCACCATATAGAGCGAAGACCTAATAGTGGAGTTTATAGTGAGCTCAGTTAACTGAGCATTCGGACAGATGATCACTACTTTTCACTTCCCGTTGGTCACATGACTCTGCCTCCCGGCACGGTACCTCCACCATCTTTGTTATTTGGTGACAGTGGGCCACTATGACAACAAATCCCATAGTGCTTTGCAAGATGAGCTCTACACGCAAAGTATTCCAGGTATTATCTAATCGTCTAGTGACCATGGATGATCACTACTTTTCAAGGTGCACTCTGGGAAAGTCCACAACTTTTTCATCCACTAGACGTGATACTCATCTTAAATGGCGTAACCATTGTATAATGCCCTATACAGCGATTACTGCGGACGTTCGGACACAAACACTGGGTAAACCATGAAATCCTTTAGCAAAGTTTTCCAATGTGTCAGCAACTTTACGACAACTGAAGCTTGGTGCAAACCTTGTCTTCATCAGCACAGATGTCAGACATGACCTGTTAAAAGCCTTGTTTCCCGTTTGTTCCTCATGGAGAAGTGAGCAGAAACACATATCTACAAACCCCAATGAATTAAAGCTGCACCAGAAACAGCAGTGGGTTATAACTCACCAAAAGCAATGACAGAGACTTCAGTAAGTCATTCAATCTTCTGTTATGTTGTTCTCCATGGGTACCAAATTGGACCAAAACTCCTTGGTGCTTAGCTTCTTTCTATCAACCAGTCCAAATGAAGAGAACCCTAAAGGACTAGCTGAAGCTTATCGTCTGCGGATTTTGTTTGTAGATCTTCTCTGGCCTCCTGGTGAACCTTCCCAGCATCGTGGACTGGCTGGCCTGGCTGAAGTACTTCAGTATTCCTCGATACGGCTTTGCAGTAAGTTTTTCCTTCAAACCATGTTTACAGCTGTAATGCTCAGGTTTTCCCAACATCAGACTTAATTTAAAAATCTCTTATGATTTATTGGTTTTAACATCAAATTATGGTCACGTTCAGGCCTTGAAGATCAACGAGTTTGTTGGTTTGAAGTTCTGTCAGGACACCAATACGTCTGCAGTGATGGCCAACAGTGGCGTTAGCTCAGCGGGCCAGATGTGAGTAAATTGTCCACATCCACAGGAATCCTAGTGGATCATACGGTAAATTCTGCTTTTATCTCTCGACTGTGTCCTTTCAGGTGTACAGGAGAACAGTACCTGGACTACCTGGGAATAGAGTCAGGCTCCTGGGGACTGTGGGAGAATCACGTGGCTTTGACCGTCATGATGGTCATATTCCTCCTCATCGCCTACCTGAAGCTCCGCTACATCAGGAAGTTCACCTAAAGTGGATTCTGGGTTTAACTGTAACATATTACCCATGAAAAAATCCCTTCTTGAAACGGTGTGAAATAAATGTGTCCAAATGTAATGTGTCACAGTGAAGGTTAAATTACTAATTTATTGCTGTTTACAGACACCATTGGGTTCAGGTTGGTTCAGGATGGTGCGGTAAAAAAGAGAGGCCTCATTATCTGCTTTCACCTTTTTTCTTTGTTAGTTTTTTTGTTACAGTTAAAAATATATATATCAGACAAAGAAAAAGCATAA
>NW_015151615.1:77205-83192 GCF_000732505.1 Cyprinodon variegatus
TGACAGGAAGTCCACTCTTATTTATGTAAACATGAAATGTTTGGAAAATGTGGCAGTTAACAATCAGAGTATAACTCATACACAGAATATCTGATATGCTTATAAGGTGGTTTAATGCTATTATGCTTCATCCTCAGGTGTAGCTTGTGCTTCTCTCATCAGAATAATGCTTCTTGATTGGATAGATTCTCCATGCAGAAAATTAAACACATTCAGCATCATATTTGCTTTGAAAAATCTCCAAATTTGAAGTTTTGTTTTTCAAGTCTCTTTCTGGATTGGGGTCATTTTTAACTCGTCAGGTGTTTAGACATGTGCGCCTCCATTTGAGCTCACGTCGAGGCCGTCTGCAGAAAGGGAGGACGGGGGACGAGCCCGTGGGCCCGCAGGAGTGTGGCTGACCTGGGAGCCCAAGTCGTCTGACTCCCAAAGCTCCAGCTCGTCCCTCACAAGTCGCTCCATCTGGTCTCTGTGGACGTCAGTGTCCCGACCCAAACGCTCATCCTGCAGGTAAAAATAGAGCATTTTTACACAGGGATGTAAGAACAGCATAGCAGCAGTAGACTGTATGTAGGATGCTCAGATCTGAACAATTAAACAAAACAAAAAACAGCAAAAAAAAGTAAAAAAATAAAAATAAAACCCTTTACACCTAATGTCTGAACATGAGGCTTTTACTTGCCAGAGTGCTTTATTTATTAGCCAGCTGCTGGAGGAAATGAAGGAAAAAATTATTCTTCCTTCATTAGGCTCTGGTAGAAACCAGAATTCATAGTTCTGTCAATAACTGAAGGTCATCCAGGTCTAAAGCAGCAGAGCAGCACCAAATCATCACACTACCTCCACCATGTTGGGTTTTGGCATATTTCTCCGAAATATAGGCTGTTTGTCAATATGTGTACTTGTGCTTTCTCGTGTACTCGTGAAACGTCATTAGCCTTAGCCCTAGTACTGCTCCAATTCACAAGATCAGAAGTACGAGAACGGACAAAGTCCCCAGATGTTGTTCTCACCCCTCCCTATTTACCCAGCATGCATCAGAGCACTGCGGCAGCAGCAGCTTTCAATGGAGCGCTCACAGAGCTCAGAGGATTAAGTTAAAAGTTTTATTTTCTGTTGCCGTTGTTCAATAAAAGTACGTTTTTAGATCATTTGAGGCGAGAACATTATACTTTAAGCGTCACCATTTACCGATTAAATGCATCATCTTTTAAAAAAATGTCCGAAGGTGAGAGGACCACGGCAACCAGCGAAGCTCTGAGGGTTACGGCAGCCCGGGCTAACCGCAGCCCGTCTGCAGCAGCCCTCTCTTGGCATAACCGTGTGTGAAGGACTGCTGCCTATGATGGCGGTTTATTTATTTTATTTGGCAAAATGTTCAATTGATTTGTGTTTATCTGACTGTGTTAATTATTATTCCCAGACTAAATGAAAACAGTCAGAATTTATTATTATCTAGAAACTATTAATAACAGGAAGTGAAATGCAGCTCCAGACGAGCAGAGCGTTTGGTGATGTCATCAGTACGCTTCTGTTCCAATTCACTCATATTTATGCTGCGTGCACCCCTTCTCCCCAAGTCCTTACTTTCCTTTGTTCTTCTCAAGATATACTTGGCAAGGACATGAGTCCGTACTCTCGTTCTTTTGAATCGAGAAACGGCAATAGTCAGACAGATTGAATGGATCACACACTTTTTAAAATTATAATCTTGGGGAACATTAAGATTCCTTTTAGAATTGCTGCCCAAAAGCTGCTTTGCCCCGTTTCTTTCACTCATTACAAGATTGTGAGTCAGCTAGGGCTGAAACAATAAATTGGATTAATCATTATTAAGCATTTAATGAAATAAATCGTGATCAAATTAAATCAAATGAAGTATGCTGTCCATTCACTAAAAGAAGCAATTTGCTGAAACCCCAAACATGCACCACCTCTACAGAATTAAAAGTCCACTCAGATGTTACAGAAATTAAACCCATAATAGTAGGATCTAAGCTCCCTCTGCACTATGCATAAATCAGCAGCGGAAGTGAGATAATATTTACTTCATGTAGAAATGTTGGCAATTTGGGCTCATAATCAAGCCACTAGGGGGCACGCATGGGGCACTGTAATCACATTTCCAGATGGCGGCTGATTTTTTTTTTATTTAAAAAACCACCCCAGCAGCACACTGTGGTCTCAGGCACACCTAGGGTTGCCAACCGTCCCTTGGAAAACAGAATCATTCCGTATTTAGTATTTAGAGTCCCTGTCCCATATTTATTGGAAAAGGAACACACTTTGTCCTGTTGCTGTTTCTGCACTATGAGAGAGCAAGAGGACAGTGACGCCCCCTGTTGCTCTGCTGCCCTGTCCTCCACACTCAAGTCAGTTTAACCCCATCCAAATCACCCTTCCTAGTTGAAAGGGAAGACTCATCATTTCACTCCAGCTAAGCTTACTATCATCATAATATATTGATGGATGTTTTTATAAGACATTTTTATTCTGCTCAGGCCATTTATTTGGAATATTTGTGTTGAAAACCAGGAAATATGATCAGCATAGGCTTTATGAGATTCAAAGGAAGGATGTTGCTCAACACCTTGTGCACCTCTTCTAACAGAGTTCTTGTTTCTGCGTTTTTCTTTTTTCTTCCAGCATCCAAAGCAATCATCACCAAACGTGTCACTAATGAAACACAAACTAATGTTGATCCTGAAGCCTCTCACCTCGATGACTCCGTCCAGCAGCCTGCCCAGCACATCTCTTCTTTTCAGCTTAGCTCTCTCCATTCCCTCCAGCTTCACAATCACTGCATCGATCTTCGACACGATGCTGCCGATGGAGTGCTCCATGCGGTCCACTCTCCTCACCAGCCTGCCAGACACGAGACAGAGAGGTTTGGAATGTGATATGACCCCATGCTGTCAACTTTTGATGTCATGGTTTACAGTCTTATTAGAAACTGGTTGGTTGATCGTCCTCTCCTGGTTTTACTAGTAAACATTTTTACCATCAGAACCAGGGTTACGTCGTGGCTCTGGTTTGGATAAGTCCTCTAATCTACAACCTTTGCTAAAGTAATCTAACATCCAACTTAAATACACTACTACCCCGAAGCCCTAACGTCTTCCAAGTGATTGGTTCTGCTTCAGAAAGCTTTCTCTCTTCCACCCGTTATTCAGTGTTTCCAGCTTTGGTATCTGTTACTCTTGTCCATCTTTAAATGTTCACTTTTTTATCTTTAGACCAGCAGGAAAACCTCATGGATTCCCTCAGATCCACCAGCTGGACCTAACCAAAGGATTTCTTTTTGTAGCACCCTGAAAATGCTCTAATAATCTCTAGATTTAGCTACCAGGACTAAGAATAAAGAGTAGACAACCTCTTTTGTCGGCACAAGTTATTAGAGTTTGAACCTCCGTCCACTTGGCCTGATTAGAGAAAGGCTTCCTGTCACATGACTGATGCCGGACTGATCTGTGTAGGACGTAACACAGCGAGGACAGTAAGAACAGGAGCTGCATACACTTGGAACTCTTCGTAGGAGACTCCCCCAGAGCTGCTGCCACGGCGACGGGAGCTGTGACCAGAGTCCTCATCATCATCCTCCTCTGAGTCATCCTGAGTGCGAGGGAAGCTCCGCCCACTGCTGGGTCGGGTCAGAGAATTGCGCTCCATCTCCAGGTCCTCCTAGCATATGAGCAGAAACACACTGAGCGTCTGCGGGTGTCCAGGCTTTTTTCTTCCACAGTAACGAGGCGCTCGCCGCGTCACTCACTCTCTCTTTCTCCAGGTCGTCTCTCATCTGCTGGTGTTCGTGCTCCGTCAGCTCAGGGTCGCCGTCCTGATCGTACTTGGCGAAGATGGCTTGAATCTCTGCGTCCGTGTGGCCTTTTCTGAAGGAGACAATTAAATCGAACAGACGGTGAATTTAAAACAAAAAAAACCTTTCATCAGCTCTGGATGTGGTTGGAGACTCCCGTTACCCTTTCAGATCCTGACGGAGCTCATCAAAGTTCATTTTAGCGCCTGCTTGTTGCAAACCATTGGAAATGGGATCCACGGGCGTTTTCTTCAGCCTTAGCTTCATCAAAGCTTTGTTGCAGCCCTGTGGGGAGAAAACGGACTGAATGACTTTTTAAATAAACACGTCTGTGAACATGTTTTCTATCAGGTCCCACTGGCTGCCATTGCTTTTCCTTTTTGTAGTCTTTACAATCAGCATCTAGTAACTTTCCATTAATCTCAGCATCTTTCTGATTCAACTGATCCGTCATCTCTTCCCATCATCTATCCGTTAGTTTCCCACTCATCTCTTAATCCTGTCACTCTAACTTCAGCCTTTGTGATCGTTATATCAGTTCTCCTCGTCTATTATCCTAAACTCTATGTTATCCCAGTTTTCTGACTCTTCTTCTTCATGCATACTTTTATTTTCCCTCTCAGTTCTCATTCCAATATCACTAAACTGATCGGTTTTCTTTTAGCCAATCCAACCCATTCTTATCTCATAATAAACAGCTAGTCCCTGAACAGATTAATCCCGGTAATATACTTCCTGAGTAACTCTACCGTCTTGGACTGGCTGCATTGTCCTAAACCGCATCATCACAGATGGAGGAAACCCAAACACAGATTTAATGATGTATATAAAGCCATATTCATTAGAATTCAGGCACCAATAAGTCTTGTTTGCCAAAATAACAGTACAATTGAAGAACAAACTTGAAGCAGGTGTAACAAATCTCTGAGTTCAACTTTCGTTTATTGGTCTGACGTAATGTTCTAATCTCAATTTATTTTATTTTCCTAGAAGCAGAAAATCCTCATGATTAACTGAATTAAAGGCTTGAAAACATTGGTCTGGTTTTAATGCATTATATTACTGAAAAACATTTACCTTTCAGTAATATTCTAGTTTATTAAAAACGATTGTAACGATTATATTTTGTCTCTCATCTGAAGAACACCATCCCTACTGTGAAGCATGGGGGTGGTAGCATCATGCTTTGGGGGTGTTTTTCTGCACATGGGAAAGAGTAACTGCACTGTATTAAGGAATGGATGATCGGGGCCATGGATTGCCAGGTTTTGGGGAACAACCTCCTTCCCTCAGTTAGAGGATTGAAGATGGGTTGAGGCTGGGTCTTCCAACATGACAATGACCCGAAGCACACAGCCAGGAGGAGTGGCTCTGGAAGAAGCAGATCAAGGTTCTGGCGTGGCCTAGCCAGTCTCCAAACCTAAACCCGATAGAGAATCTTTGGAGGGAGCTGAAACTCCATGTTTCTCACCAACAGCCCAGAAACCTGACTGTTCTATAGAAGATCTGTGTGGAGGAGTGGGCCAAAATCCCTACTGCAGTGTGCAAACCTGGTGAAAAACTACAGGAAACATTTGACCTCTGGAATTTCAAACAAAGGCTACTATACCAAATATTGACATTGATTTTCTCATAATTATTTGCTGCTGTATTATACAAATAAAAAGAAAAAAATATATATTGTAATTTGTGGATTTAATTTTTTTATATCATGTCTGATTTCTAAGTGGGAAAACTTGCAAAATAGCAGGGAGTTCAAATACGTATTTTTGTATATATACAAGTATATAATATTAAATTTCTATTTATTATAACTTTTTATTTTAATATCTGAAGTATTAGTGTAAATGTATTGTTTTCTTTAATGGTAGGGTATGTAAACTTTCAAGCACAACTGTATACTTAAAGCTACAGTGTGTAATTTTCAGCGACATCTAACGTCCAGACTGCAGACCGCAGCAACATGAACATCTCCCGCCCACCGCTTCTCCCAACAGTACGGCGAGCGTTACGGGACAAAATGTCTTCCAACACGTCCGCATCACCTACCTTCTCAAATGATGAGGTTTGTTTACATAGATAATTTTACAGATAGTATTTCATTAGTCTGTGTAGGGTATAGATTTCATGTAGACTTAAACAACTTGCCGTAGTTACTTTCGAGCGTAATGGG
>NW_015151615.1:83618-85915 GCF_000732505.1 Cyprinodon variegatus
TAAATTTTAATGCAAATTAAGGCCTTCATTTAATGAATTTAATGATTTTTAATGACCAGCGGAAACACTGAACATACTTCACATGGCTAACAACACAACTTTCATAGGGAGTAAAACCTCTCAATCAGTAAGCTTTTCATAATCCTGCATATTTTGTGAAATAATTACCTAAAGTATTAGGTGTGTTACAGATTTTCCTGTATTTTGAACGTACCAAACTATTGGAAGCCCAAGAAACCTAACTTGGTTGGGGCAACCCTCTTATCTCCACGGCTCTAGTGTCAAACTGATTGCCAGTGTTAGTTCTAGTCCTAATGGTAAACACCTAAAACTTCCTTTACAGGAATGTAAACCCCTAACCTCACTAAAAGCAGTAAACTCACATAGCTGATATGTGACACCATGAATGTAGTTGACACAGCGACATACAACTAATCCTATTTTCATGTAATGTAACAGCATATTTTTGGACGAGATCCAGCGTTTCTGTTTGAACCCCAGTAAGAGATAAAAACTAAAAAAAATCAGGAAAAAATATGTCAGAAAGGTAACGGTGTGCCAGTTTGTTACCTTCTTGATGAGGTCCGTCATTTCCATCTCAGACCTCTGCTGGGACATATCAGCCTTCACCTCAGAGTATGTGTCATTGATTATAGCCAGGAACATGTTCTGTACGGACAGATCAAAATGTCAAACAATTTGCCTTAACAGGATTCTTTTTCAAACGTGTTTCTGTTTTTATATCACGTTTAATCTGAACTCACCATTAATATAAAGAATATAAAGAAGACAAACGTAGTAAAATAAACCGGTCCAAGGACTGGGTTTGCCTCCTCGATCTCTGAGAAGTCAAAGTCGCCCAGAATGATGCGGAACTGGGTGAACCTACAAAAAAAACAATGAAACGTTGGACATACGTGTTAAAACAGAAATCGCTGTGAAACGCAACTGGAAGGATGAGAAAAAACTAATTACACGCTGGCTTGGAAGGTGCTGAAATCATCAACTTGAGTTCCAAACACCAAGTAGGCGAGCTGAGCGTATGCCAGGAAGATGATGAAGAACATGATGGCGAAGCCCACAAGGTCTTTGGCACAGCGGGACATGGTGGTGGACAGCTGGCTCATGGTTTTGTTGAAGTTGATGAACTTAAACAGCTGGTGAAGGGAAGCCACATGTTACGAGATGATACTTTAAAGAACTACCGAACTACGGTATGAGGACACGTACCTTGACCCAGGAGAAAAAGACAATAACCGCGGCCATGTTGTTGAACTGGACCTGGAGGTTGGCCAGAGCCTCGAAGCTGGGGTGAGCCGAGTAGTTCTCCAACAGCCCACCGAGCAGATTTCGAGCCATGGCTGTTCTGGTTATGTTCATTATAATGGCGACAACACTAAACTGTAAAAAGAGGAATTAAAAAAGGAAATATAATTAAGCTCTCCAAAAAAGTAAAAAAAAAAAAACCAACGGAACTTTTTTCCAAGTTTGAAGACGTTTCAATTCCCATCCAGGAAGCTTTTTCAATTCAAAATGTCAGAAGTAGCGTTGAATTCAAGGCTTTATAGAGTGAACCAAAAACAAAGAATGTTTTGGCTTCGAAAACATGCAAATTGAACCAGACAAAAGGGTCCACCCCTTAGAAATGGAGGTCCTTCGGGGTATTTGTTAGCCTCCAATACCCGTGATAAATTTTCTAAGCCAAAACAAGGCTTTGTTTTTGGTCCACTCAATAAAGCCTCAAACTCAACACTAATTATGACATTTTGAACTGAAAAAGCTTCCTGGAAGGGAAGCGAAACATCTTCAATCTTGGAAACAAAGTCCAGGATGACTGAGAATCTTCAGCAGAATAATCAAACACTGCAATTCTTTAAATGTTATTTTCAATCACAGAAAGCAGCCTTGATACACACCACAACGATCAGAACATCTAGACAGTTCCACATGCTTTTGAAGTAGTGCAGCCGGTGGATATGGATTTCCAGAACCTCCTCCACCACATAGTAGAGGATGAAGAGGCAGAAGGCCACCTCACACACACAGACGAAGTAGTCCCAGCTGGACACGTATCGGATCAGCCGCACCGTCTGGAAGTGCCAGGAGGTCACGGCTCCTCCGGTGGCTGGAAACTCCACCAGCAACCTGATGAGTCCAAACATTAGTGCTCGTCTCATGATGAAGGAGACATTAATGAAAATTATTTAAAAAAATCTATTAAACTATGAAGTATTCTATTTGTTTTGGGAACTTAATTCTGTGAAAGCAGCCAAGAAATATCATGTGTCAAATTTTAC
>NW_015151615.1:88641-90308 GCF_000732505.1 Cyprinodon variegatus
CTGGACCTTTACTAGCTGTTGATTTTCTTTATTTGGACCCAGCTGATTTGTAATTGGTTACCCCTGATCTAGCAGATTTAAATCATTTTGTAATGTCTCCAGTGGCCTCAAGGGGTGCAAAAAGTGAAAGTTTGAGGTCTAGCGCCCCTAGTGGTTATAAAGCCATCATTTCCAAATAAATCATGTTTTGTGGCAGACAGAGGCATGGGTGGTTCTAGATGGGGGCCAGCAGGGGCCAGTGCCCCTGCAGAACTGGCACTGCCCCTGTACTGAAAACATATACTACAAATATGGAAATATAATAAGGCACATTTTTCTTAGACTAAGTCTATTTTCCCTCAGTTTGAGCAGGTAGGTTGGAGAATTTGCTAATGGAATTAGATGATTTAGGTTTAAAATGGCCAAAAAAAAATTATATGCATAATATTTATCTTATTTTAAGAGAACATTTACTCATTCCATTGGCAGATTAACAAAGTTACCTGCTCAAATGAATGCACAACATTTTTTTAAAAGACAATTTTACTTTTTAGATCAATTTATTTAGTTTAATACAAAATAAATGTGTTATGATACGCGCTAATTGTCCCTTGGACCAACTTTAATATTTTGCGTTTACTTTAACAATCACTTTGAAATTGCAGTCAGCCTTAAACTTCAGTGGTACCAAGATCGGATCAGTCTTCATAAGTTAGATCAGGAGTTCCAAAAAAAAAAAATTTAAAACAATCCACTGGACTTTGTTTCCAAGTTTAAAGATGCTTTGCTTCCCATCCAGAATGCTTTTTATATTCAAAATGTCAGAAATAGCATTGAGTTCGAGGTTTTAACGCTTAAGGTAAGGTTTAAATGCTATTCCTGACATTTTGAATTGAAAAAGCTTCCTGGATGGGAAGCGAAACATCTTTAAACTTGGAAACAAAGTCTAATTGTTTTTTTTGGAATGACCTGGACCTGGACTTAGATCAGAAGTCTACAACCTTGGCTTTGTGGCTCACTTAAAGGTATAGTGGAGGATATTAATTTTCAGGGTGGATCATCAAAATAAGGGGTTCCTTCTAATTGTCAATCATTGTGGTGATCGGTTTACGTAAAAGGCCGTCCTACGTGCTCGTCCCCATTTTCACTTAACGGTGGTGAGTCTGACATAGTGGAAAAATTGCAAATCTTCTTTTGGAGAGTAAGCTTGTAGGAGTGATGCAAAGAGCAACTTTAAACAGAGCGAGAGGAGAAATGGGCTCGTGCACACGTTTAATGGGCGCTCCCTCTCGGGAGCAGGCACCGGGTTGTGCATGTGCATTTTTTTTTTAAAGTGGCAAAGTTGGGTCTTTTCAAAAATTCATGAAACTCCTCCACTATACCTTTAATACACTAAAAAATGAGCCCTTGCCCTGTTCGTTTGATTTTTATGTTTGATACTTTTGTTGTGGCCCCATTACAAAACACTGGCCCCATCTTGGGCCCCTTTGTAAAGTTCGTCTCGGCTCACTACTGACAGAGGTCAGAGACCGTTAATCTGTGTAGGTCAGCTGCTGAAAGCCTCGCTCTCCTAGACCCCGTCCACACGAAACCAAACCCTGGCCTAAACGCACAAATTTTTCGCCAAACCAGCCTGTTAGGTTTAAACACCAAACACCTTATTCAGCAACCTGTACAAAGAAAGACAC
>NW_015151615.1:92305-124793 GCF_000732505.1 Cyprinodon variegatus
AAACGCCGGCTTCGTATGGATGAGAGGCTGGTTTGGTGAAAAATTTGTGCGTTTAGGCCAGGGTTTGGTTTCGTGTGGACGGGGCCTTACTGTCTAACTGGATTGCAGCCATATTTAAATATGTAGAGGAGATTAAAGTTTCCCTGTTAAATAGCTTCTTATATCTCTGTTCCTCACTGACATGGAAAAAGACCAACTTTAATTATGCTTTCCTCTGGACCAGCTTCGCCACTCAACAGCATTGTTGCTTATGAAGTCTGGTAGTAGTTAGTAGGGAAACCACCTAACAATCAAGCTTAAAATCTTCTTTTGTTTATCTAAAAGCTACCTGCTAAATTAGCTCCTCCTCCTCTTCTGACGTAAGCATGTTATCGGAGTCTGCAAGGCTCGCAGTATAAACTGAGCAAAACCATCACTGTGAGGACCTTTACCTTGCAATGCAAAAAAGGTTTATGTTCCCGTTGTAGACTGAGAAGTCAAGGAAGACTGCTCTGGTGCCTCTGTCCAGCCACAAGTTGTCTTTGAGAAGCTGCAGATGGTTAGCTGACTCCTCCTTTGTTCGGGACAAGTCCTGGTAGTACCCTCCACCTCCATACTTCGACACCTGCCCCCAGTGGCTGCTGCTGTTCATCTCACTCTCTGGAGTGTACACCCACCTGTCAAACATCCAGACAAAGAGAGACTTAGGATGCAGCCATGCTTTTAAACATCTCATTTGCTACGATTCTTAGTTATGTATGAACTGACGCTGTTCCATTCTTTGGACCAAAGGGGGCGGTGTCCTCATTGCTGGGGGTGTATATGTTATAGCAGTCATGAAGCTCATCCCTCAGGTCTTGGTGGACAGAGCAGGACTCATTGCGAACCTTGACCTGCCGGAGTCGCGGTACGCCGAGGAGAAGGTTCTCATAGTAGATGAAGCTCTGATTTTCAGGCAGGCTCTTGTTGTTGTACCACACCTCCCAGTACATGCCGCTGAGGAAGGGCCCCTGGGTGAACTGTAAAGGCAAAATAACACTTTTTCTTATGCATATTAAACCAGAAAGTGGAGTTTATACATTAGTGCTCCGGTAATAAAGGCAATCTGTCTCTATTTTACCTTCCAGAAGTCCTCCATGGTGGAGAGGCTCCTAAATGTAGTTGGCTCCCCAGGAGACAGTGGTGTGTCCAGGAAAAGCTGGGACATAACTTTGGTGTAATGGTACATGTTAGAGTTCACCATCCCATACGTCACTGCAGAAAAAAAAAAAAGACAATGATGGTTTAAATTCCTTTTTCACTACAAGATGTAATCAAACTCACCCTAAGTAGCACTGAATGATTCTTTTCCCTTTACAGCTATTATAAAAACAGAGCAGGGGGTGACGTTAAGGATTTTTACCATTTGCCCAGAAACTATTTTTACTTGCCCAGTATAACGTTTGATAAATATAGTTCCTAATATTCATTTTTGTAGATATATCAATGAAACATGTTTGTTTTTTAAATGTTTTTTGTAATTCAGTATTTTTTAAGTGTACAGGTTCCTGGTGTGTATATGCATGCGTCAGACAATGAACTCAAGCCTACATTACCGTGTTAACATGCTTTTCAATCCTTCCTGCACATTCTTTTCAATAAACTTTGCTTTAAACTGTTGTGTGCTTGGAAAAATATAAATTGTAATGTTAAAAATCTAAAAAAAACTTGACAGGTTAAAAACTTACACTACTACTACTCACAAATTTAACATGTTTAACTCTATAACATTTAAATGCACCACTACAATGTATAGGAGTAAAAATTTGATTAATTTTAATTAAAATTTTTTAATGTATGACCACTGTACAGAAGACTGCAATATGATAGAAACATTTACACTGTGTGCATACAGTTATTATTTTCCTAATCCCTGACTGATCATTTTTAATCTAGCGTGTATTATAGTTTAGATTAAATTCATCATCCAGCTGCTGCTCTGCAGAATTCTCTCCCCAAGAGCTGAATCACGCCATCTAGCGGAAAATCACGCAGCTTTTTCAAATCACGTGAGAATGTGTACAAAACAACAAAAATGTCGCCTGCAACGCTTGTGGGTCATTTTCAGCGAATGTCGGTGATTTTAAAGTAATTTTGAGTGATAAATAAATTTTTTTTTGCGATCATTGCACTTGCCGAGCGGGCAAATGAAATGAAATTTGTACTCTCCCGACAATAAAAACTACTTGCCCCGGGCGATCGGGCAATGGTTAACATCGAGCCCTGCAGAGTATCCTTTCTTTAATTTGAAGATTTTGCTTTTTGGCGTAAAGATTGTTTGGTTTGGAAATATTCTGAATTTAACCTTCAGTGAAAAAAACCCAACAGATTCAACATTAAGCAAGAAGGGTGTGCTTCGTTTTCATTCACAACTTAGCAATTTTTGCTTCATCTTGATTGAATCACCTATAAACTGTATTTCCAAAAGATTTTTATTATGTCTTTTCTTTACAATGACAAAGAGGGAATGTAATATCTTAGTTTATTTCAGCTCTGCAGTGCAGGTCTAATAGCTGCCTTCAAAGTTCGGGGAAGCTAAGCTGTCCCGTTCTGCACTGATGTCGTCTGCCAGAAAATGATTTCCTGATCCACCCTAAACCACATCATGAGCTTTCTTCAGCAGTAAAGGCCAAAAAAAAGGAACTCTAAAGTTAGTCTTCTATTAACACAACATGCAATAATACCATGTAAGACTGGGTACTTTAAATTGAACCATTGTTGAATTTACATCTTCATCAAAACCTTTGGAATCTGGGTGAATTCCTGCCAATCTCATTAGGCTTGAAGCTGGAAAATAGCTGGTGGGGGGAGCTAAGGGGTTGGTACCATATTCAAGAAAAAAAAGGACTAAAGAATCTCTGCAGATGGAAATAAAACTGAGCTTTGCACAATTTGATTCTGTATGTTTACTTACGAACGCAGACAGTGATGAGGAACCCGACATATGTGAGCATCTCCCTCAACACGTTTCTGAGGTACCTTTCTCTGCTGCTGTCGCCGTCCTCCATCAGCTCAGTTCCCCACAGAGCTGCAAAGGAGGAGATTACAAATCATCTCAACATTTAAAAACACAGCATGCTTACAGGTAAAAAAAAAATAAATCAGTTCAAGCGTTTATACTGATATTTTTATCAAAAATAACCCCACGATCTTAATAGGATCAGCACAAAACAATAAGTAATTTCTATACGTAATAATAGCATCATTAACCAGATTTAGGGCTTCCCACAATGGCTCTTCTCCGTCCATTTCACTGCCATTATTAGTTTCTTATCCTCTTCACTACATCCATGCACCTTCTCTGAGGTCTTCTAATTCAGATAAAGAGATTGTGCTTTTCTGTGCACACTAGGGATCTAACGAAACTAACAATGTATTTTAATTTTCAATTAATGGTTTATTAGTTAAAGATTTAATCCATTTGATCATAATAGCGTCCACTTAAATGGAATTTTTTTTAGTATTGTAGTGTTACAGTTGTCCACTAGAGGGCTAGAGCAGAAAGATGAATGGATTCAGTCTGGTCATGATTGTTTGCGCTGTTAAATGGAGACAAGGATGCAGAATAAACATGTGGTTCTGTTTCTAAATATAAATACTGGATAAACTCCTAAACCCAGGCATACACTGTACGTTTTTTAATGCTCTTTTCGGGCCGATTCTCCAGTTGTGCGTGAATTTTTTCGATCGGAGTGGGTTTCAGCCTCCTCGTGCGTGCTGCGTTGTGTGGTGTACAGGGGGTAACAAGGGGCAATCAGCCTCTCACGGCCATCCCCCGATCAGGAATCGTGAGGTCGGGAGAAAATCAAACATGTTTGAATTCCAGTCAGATTTGTGAGTTGTTTTTGAGTAAAGCCTGCTGTTGAAGCAGAGCTGAGAGCCTTTAAGAGCCGATTTACCAGAACCACGAGTACCGTGCATGTGCAAACAAGGGAGTTCTTCATCTCCTTCTTCCAGTTTGACGTGTCCAACCATTGCCATCTCTCGGCGCACAGTCCCACGTGTGGTTTTTGGACGTGCAGAGTGAGCAGGTAGATCGCATCAGAGCGTAGGGCCGTACAGCGTATGAACATACATGGTGAGCTGTGAACTTTTAAACCCTGCGGTTTCGTCGTACAGTTTGAGCTTTAGCTTTGTGCAACAAGTGAAAATATGGTACAGTGTACGCCCAGCTTTAAGTTATCACCTAAATAGCTCCCATTCAACTGCGCTGCATGGAGGAGCAGCACGACTTCTCTGCTATGCTAGGAAAGTGAGGATGTGAAGATAGAAAAGAGCACTACACAAAATGCTCGCAACATGATAGAAAAAGACATGCTAGCAATAAGCATGGTAGACCGGAGAGGCTTATGTAGGCTAATGAACTTTATAGCAGCATATAGAACCAGATGTTTAACATTCCTCTGAGAATTTAAAAGTGCTGCTAGCAGCACAAAGTCAATAAAAAAGTTAACTGATTTTTAGGTTTTATTTCAGTATATTATTTCAGTATATTATGAGAAAGAAGAATTTTGACTTTAATCTCAGGATTTTGGATCTTAATGTAGATGAGAACCATTTGGCAGCACTCAGCTTCACTGACAAATATGTGAGTTGTTTGGGATGGCCAGTAACACATTGGTGGAAAATTATGGAATTAGGCATCTTTTCTGTGCCTGAGATTAAAGTCAGAATTGTGAGAAAAATGTCAGAATTCTGAGATTAGTCAGAATTGTGAAAAAAATGTAAGAATTCTGAGAAAAATGTCAGAATTCTGAGGTTAAAGTCAAAAAACAAAGATTAAAGTCAAAATTGTGAAGAGAAAGTCAGAATTCTGAGATTAGTCAGAATTGTGGGAAAAAAGGGTCAGAATTCTGAGAAAAACGTCAGAATTCAGAGATTAGAGTCAGAATTCTGAGAAAAAAATCAGAATTCTGAGATTAGTCAGAGTTGTGAGAAAAAAAGGTCAGAATTCTGAGTTTAAAGTCAAAAATCAAAGATTAAAGTCAAAATTGTGAAGAGAAAGTCAGAATTCTGAGATTAAAGTCAGAATTGTGACAAAAAAAATCAGAATTCTGAGATTAGTCAGAATTGTGAGAAAAAGGGGTCAGAATTCTGAGAAAAACGTCAGAATTCAGAGATTAGAGTCAGAATTCTGAGAAAAAAATCAGAATTCTGAGATTAGTCAGAATTGTGAGAAAAAAAGGTCAGAATTCTGAGTTTAAAGTCAAAAATCAAAGATTAAAGTAAGAATTGTGAGGAAAAACGTTAGAATTCTTAGATTAAAGTAAAAATTTTGAGAAAAAAGTCAGAATTCTGAGATTAGTCAGAATTGTGAGAAAAAAAGTCAGAATTCAGATTTTTTTTTTCTTTCTTTCTTTATACTGAAATAAAATCTAAACATGTTTCTTTAGTTTTTTCAGGGGCCCTAATCCTCTTCTGTATAAGTGTATTTTAGAAACAAAATATCCCTATAAATAGTTCTTTCTCTAAACCTCTACTGAAGGCTGATTCTTCATGGTCTAATAAACCTGACTTACTTCTGATTTTCTGGAGGATGTGCTTCAAACAGCTGCGGGGCTGCCGCCTGTCCTGCTGCCGGCCATGGATGGTGGGGGTCGGTGTTGGGTACAGCCCCCCTCTGGTGATGTGGGCGCTGCCGCTGCTGCTGCTGCCGCTGGAGGCCGTGGACACAGACCTCCGCCCGGGACTCGCCTGAGGCCAGTCCGCCTCCAGGATTTCTTCCTCCGGCTCGAACACCGGGTTGTCTCGGCTCCACGCCTGCCTGGATGGTGGAGACGGTGCACCGATGTTTCCTCCCAGAGCCATGTCTGGGTGCTGGATGTTCTCCATTTCTATCCCCTCACTGGAGCCCGCTGCTCGGGGCGACCTGCCCGCCTGGCTCTGGGGTCTGACCCGAGAGGAGCTCATGGTGGTCCGGCTAGCTGCTCCGATGGGCGACCATGGGAATGTGAACAACCATCCACCGAAAGCACAAGAAGCCTAAAGAAAATGTACTCAAATGTACAAAAAAGCCTTTTTCAGTCCTACAAACTGTTTCCGAACCGTTAGAGACTTCACTCGAACCAGAGTCAGAGAATCAACACATTTCGCATTAAAATAAAACCCCAAAAGTTAGTCATGCAGTTAAATATAAAAGGCAAAGTGAGCTCCTTTACAGGAGAAATGGCCTGAAGTTAAAAAGCGAAGATGTTTTTCTGTCCAGGAACAGCCATCTTGTTCCTCCTGGACCATTCCAGCAAACTTTCTCCTTTTTTTCCGCCTCTCTTTCCTTCTGGACTCAGGTTACATCAAGGCATGGCGTCGAAGTGGAGGATGGAAAAAAGAAAAAAAATGATGGAAAACTTTTTTCTTTCTTTTTTTTCTTCCACTTGAATCGTTTGGAACATCTGGGCGTAATAATTACAGTGTTATATGATTACCCGTCCAGTGAATACTTTATCAACTTTATCAACATGTCGGAAACAATTCTTATTTTTTTATTTACAAATATCTTTCCACATTTTTCCAGAATGTTTTGAAACTTTTTAAAACTGCGTTAAAAGTAAAAAAAAAAAAGGAACAAAATGGCACTAAAAGAAAAAAAAATCCCGTTTCATGCTTATGCTTGTTTTGGTTTGGGGTTGCTATGGCAACGGGGTGTTTTCACTGCTAGCCTCATATTGCCTTTCAGATATTCTTCTCATAAAAGATAATCAATATAGAAACATAAAATGTTCTGTTGTATTTAGTCATATTTCTCCATCTCTATTTTGGGTTAATTGTTTTATCTAATATGTTCAAATCATTTCATTTCTGAGATAAATTCTATATTAAACTAATTTGGTAAAACTTTCTTGAATATGAAAAAAATGTTTCAAATTTCAAATTCTGTATTTATTTATTTAATGAGTAAAAAATGTAAAAAATATATAAAAAATAAAATAAAAAAATAAATAATAATAAAAAAATAATTTAAAAAAAGTCTGTATTTAGTAGTGTTGCACCGATACTAAGGGTGTAAATCACACCCATCATGGTGATTCGATTCAGTATCAATTTCCTGACCCAACGATTTGATTACTTTCCAAACTCAAGAACACACCACAATACGATTCAGTTCAATTAATTTGTTTGTTTTTGTTTGTTTTACCTTACAGGCTAGACAATGTGTCAAATTTGATATAAATCAATGAAAGTTGTAATATTATTATGCATTTTATTTGAGAAACAACAGTAAATAACAGAAGTAGAAAAGTCTTACTCCACCTAGGCTTATGAAAACCTCAATCACTGAAAAATAATAAAGCCTCTGTGTTTACGCAAGTGTTTGTGTGCAAGCGGAAAGAGTGTAGTGGCTAAAAGAAGCGAGGTAGGAGGGCAAATAGGTTTAGCGCCTCCGCAGCACAGCAGTCAGAGTTATGTCCAGGAGCAAATGGATAAAAGTAGACATGGAAAAAAAAAAACATGAATCGATACTCTTGCAAGACGTGTCAATGCATCAGATCATTGGCTGTTGGATCGATATATTGCAACAAAACGATTATTATTTACACCCCTAACCGATCCAGCACTAAAATGGTGGTATCGGTATCGGCGAGTACCAACAAATAGGGCACTGATACTATTTTGGGAGCGAAAAGTCTATTCAACTATTGTCACCCATTCCAGGTAGGCAATAAAAAGTTCTACTGGATTCACTTTGTATTAGTCTTTTTCCTGCTTCACAAAGGCAGGCAGCAGCTTAACAAAACCATGATGGCAATTATTTTACATCCAAGTAGTATGCAGTTCTTCATATATACACACACACATCACTTTAAAACAGATGGTATCGGTATCGGCCCATACTGCACAGCCAGGTGTCAGGTATTGGGGCCAAAAAATGGCATCACTAGTAACAACACTAGTATTTAGGATTAATATGAGAAAAGTATGAATACACACTATGGAATTAATTAACACAATATATTGCTTTATTTGCCAAAAGAAATTCCAAAAAAGTGTTGACGGATCTTCAGAAACAGCTATGAAAGTTTTCTTACTTATCGGTGATAAAATATTTCTAACAACAACAAAGTCCCAGTATTGGTTAAAAACAAATAGGCAGTGATGCCTGTTAATGAACAAATAATTTATTCCAGCTTCCTCTCAATAAAACCTCTTCAAACAATATTATGTCACTGATTGATTTTCATCATATATAATTATGTGTTATATTTTGTGAACTTTCATTGGTTGACCAGTAGATGACAGTAAATACAGTCAAACTATAGACCAATAAAGTGAATATTATGTAACTATGCCATCATTACTAACATGTGTAAAAGAATCATGCATTTTTTTGTTTTTGTTTTTTTTTCTTTGGTAAACCCTAAAAATGTGATGCATAAGATGTGAAGCTCTCTTGCTAAAGAGACCAAGGAGTCTGAAGGGAACCTGGGCGTAGCTCTGATCTAAGTTATCAGTCTCATAAAAGGAAAACAATGTTAAAATCCTTTATTTTGATAAGACAGATGAATGCATTTGTGTGTTCACTGGTCTCAGAAAAGAAATCAGGAAGATTCAGCATATCTGAAAAGCTGCTGCCAGAGTCCCAGACAGGAAGATCGTACATGTCACATGTTAAATCTCTGGCTCCCTGTTTGTAAGGAGGAATTTTAAAAGTTTTAGTTTATAAAATAATGAGCTAAAGCCATAATATGGGGTCTCTTGTCGATGCAATGCTCTTAAGTTCCTCAGGTGATCAGAGTTCTGGTACACACAGGAAAAATCGAAATCTAGATATGTCATTTTTTCTTCAAATAAGTGCATTTGTTCTTGGATTGAGGAGGTAAAAGAGACATTTTGCCCATGGAACAAGACAATTTACACTTAAATGGGAAAACACAATTATATTGTCTTATTTCAGGTGCATATTATCTAATTATCTAATTTTAAGAGTAAAAATACTCACTCCATTGGCAAATTATCTAATTTACCTACTCAAATTAAGGATAAATACACTTAATTTAAGACATTTTTATTTCTATATCGTTGTTCCAGTGCTGTGTTCACAAAACCAGAACTAACTCACGTGAGATAGTGTTTTCAGATAAAGCATAAAACCTTTAACCAATATTTATATATGATTAAACTGTCTTTGTGACATGCCTTGAAGTGGCGCGTGTGGTTAATTGGTGCTAAATAAATAAACTGAATTTAATTCTATTTCTTTGTTCCTCAGTTCTGGAACAGAGCAGCTGAAAAAAAACAGTGGGGGCAAAAAATCTTCCTTCCGTTGTTGAAATACATAAACCTATTTTTTACTGTAACTTTTGATTCAAGCATCTTAATAACCAATTTGTTAAGGATTCCTTTTAAGCATGTAAATGTCATTTTTTTTTGCTTTTATTCATTATTATAGATGTCATATAAAGCTATTTGGATTGAATTGTGAGTTATTAGTATTATGAAAGTAAAGTTGCCTTGCCCAAGAGGAAAAAATATGCATATAACATTCATTTACTGTTTTATTTCATCTACATTCTCATGTTTCTCTTATTTTCTAAGTTTTTCTGTATTGGATGCCCTTTTGTCTGACTTTAATAAAGACTGTGTGCTAAATTCATAAAGCTTTAAAATACTTCATGCACTAGATGTTGATCTGTGGTTTCTCCAAACAGGTTAGACAGATTAGTCATCCTTCTCAGTATTTATGTTTCTTAATATGCTCTGTCTGTTAATATAACCTGATTCTTGTTTTCCCTGTCTGTCTGCTTGGTTTCTTTTTTCCTGATAAACCATAAGGTTGCTGTAGGGTTGTTGTTTTTGAATATTCAGCCTAACTGCATTTTTCTAAAGTCAAAC
The DNA here is from genome assembly GCF_000732505.1 of Cyprinodon variegatus. NCBI lineage: Eukaryota > Metazoa > Chordata > Actinopteri > Cyprinodontiformes > Cyprinodontidae > Cyprinodon > Cyprinodon variegatus. The sequence goes on from NW_015151615.1 coordinate 102,152, forward strand.
ACTTTTCAGTTGTGAGTTGTTTTCACCTCTCTTCCTCTGTTTCTGGACAGCTTCAGCTTCAACTCTGTGTGATCGGTTTTCTTCACATGATCGCCTGACTTTTTTTTTTTTTTTAGCTCACCAGAACATTTCCATTAGATTATTGGGTTAAGGTCATGGCTTTCATTGGACCATTTCAGAGAATTTCCTTTGAACTCAGACCTTCTTTGGTTAAAACAGGGATACTTATGTGTTCTTACTATTGTTGAAATCTGATCTAGTACCAGTAATTGAAAAAATTATATTAGCGCTTTTGTGTTGCATTATATTTGTATAATCATATGTGGGAGGATTAAGAGGTATTCAGGAAAATAAAAAGGCATTTTTCTGATGTTCTTTTTGAATAACAGAAAATACATACAATGATGAGACGGGCTCCATTGGTCAGGAAAACAGCAACACTTAATTTGTTTGTTGTTTTTTTGGTTTATTTTCTACTTTATTTTTCAAGTTTTCCACAAATAAGTCACGGCTGTAAGAGAGTAAGTATCAAGTTTATCCTTACTATCTCAAAGCTCACTTAAACAGTGTATAGAGTACTTGTATAATATAATTCAATTTAATTCACTTTATTTTTATAGCACTTTATTTTCACAACACATGTCATCTCAAGGCACTTTACAGTTCACCAGATCATACAGTTAAACTGATTCAAAGTTTTCTATCTCAGGAAAACCATCGACTCATTGACTCGAATGCAATCCCTTACACTAAGCATGCTTGTAGCGACAGTGGAGAGGAAAAACTCCCTTTTAACAGGAAGAAATCTCCAGCAGAACCAGGCTCAGTGTGAGCGGCCATCTGCAGAGGCCGACTGGGGTTCGAGGAGACAGAAGCAGAGATAGAAAAAGCAGCTGTAAAAGGCAGCTCGGTCCAGGAAACACACAGCCAGGCAGAAGAGCTCCAAGCCAGCTCCGATGTCAGAGGATGAAGAGAGCACATCTAGCCAGTCACAGTCAGAGAAACAGGACTACACTGGATAAACTTGCTGATCTCGAACATCTATAAACAAAGGTGATGATGGCAGAGCAAAGCTGATATTCCTCTCCAGGATGGGTAAGGGTGACCTCCAGGATCAGACAAGGCGAAGCTACTATGAGAAAAAGCAGAGAGAGCATAACCTTAGAGATTGATTCTGACACATTCTGCAGAGTGGGAGAACAGAGATAGAGCGCAGCAGAAATTAGGGGTCCCTGTGTCCTCCAGAAGCCTATAGCAGCATAAATACAGAATCGAAAATATTCTAATGTAACAACAAAAACATATTTTTTTATGTGTATAAAAAGTTACATTTCCCTTTATCACCGTTGCTTTTGAACTCTCGGGTCCTGTGTGACTCTTGGAAACTGTTGATCTGCTTTTTACAACAGGGCCCATTTTTATGTTCAACCAACAACAGAATCTGCAGCAGGAGGTGAGATGAAGCTTTCCTGCAGAAAGTTTGAAATGGGCGTGGCTAATCCTCCGCCGTCACAAATTATATCACCTAGTGTAAGCAGCCCATTGGCCGAATAATTGCACGGGGTTCCCTTGACGAGGCAGCAGGGGTGAAAAAATAAACTGAACGTATCACTTTAAAAATCTGCAATCTGTGGTTCAGCAGAGACCACACTGGTGTTCGAAGGGCAGTGTGGGAAATATCGACTATTTCGCCTGGGATACGTCGTGTTTCACAGCAGTTTCGAGCCTGTTACTTGTACTTATTTATTACACCTTATTCTGTCTGCATAGATAGGTCCCTCAAAAGGTAAGTGAGCTCTCCTCCGAGACGAGCCGGCGAGTTAGCCGTGTTAACTAGCTTAATGTTAGCTGCATTGTCTAGCCCAAATCACAACTGGTCGATTATTAACAGTTATTGTGTCAAGTGTGAATGTCATTGTGTTGCCATCCGCATTAAAAGCATTATTATTTATTAAAATAGGCATTTTGAGTTTTGTGGGACTTTGTCTATTTCCCTTCCTTTGTTGTATGCTAGCAAGATAGCGTACATATTGTTCCATTGTGGCTTTTCCTTTAAAAACTCGTATTTGACGCCAGTTGTTGGCGGTATTCTGTATTTCTGTAGTGTTTGTCGGGATAAAACACTTCTTCCTACTTAACAAAAAAACACAGCAGTGGAGGAAATGCAACGACGCCACAAGTTGGCCAGCGTTAGCTTGTCAAGTAGCAGCATCAGAGCTGCTGTTGTAGCAGTGAAAAGGCCGACTTATTAGCACTTAAAGTCCCGTTTTATACGGTCTAGATAATGTAGGGTTGCTGCTTAGTGTTGGCACCCTGTACCTGTAAACCTTCCACCTGGGGATACTCGTGTGAAACGTAAATCCGTCACATCATGCAGCCTGTGAACATGCTACAAATGTGCCAGATTGTGTTTTAAGCTAATGCATGAAAGGCCGCGGGCACCAGGCCAATTATTTGTATACAGAAATTCTACTCGGGGATGCGAAACTACTCCAAAAGCGATGTTTATGCAGAGTATTATGCTGTTTCATCCATTTCCGAACATGAAAGACAACGAAGGTCGCTTCCCCTTCTCCTCTGTAGCCGGTTTCCTCTCTTTGTCTTCTAGCAATCTGATGGCGCAGTTCAGTGATGGTTAGCGTGTTAGCCGTTTAATGGGGGGAAAAAACACGTTTACGGGACCCATCAATTTGGATGATCTCTGACTGATGTTCACCGATGTTTTCGTTATAGTTAAAATCGTAAACTTCCAGTCCAGGTAATGCAGCTTTAATTATGAAGCCAAGACTATCATATATAAGGTTCTCGGAAGTTGTGGCTCGATTGTTATCTAAACTCTACATAGACTTGTTCTTAAGATTCTTACTACGTAGCTTTTGAATTAGGTCTTTGGAGATGACAGCCTTTCTTTGAAAGCCATCAATTTTGTAGAACAAGTAATTCAAACATGTTCTAAGTTACAGTGAGTGGCTGACAATGGACATTATTATTATTAGTCCATTCTCAAATTTCGGGGCCTCTTATTAATGGCCACTGTGGCAATTCTCTGGATTGAGTCACTAAAAAAAAGGGGAGGAAATAACCTGTTTTGTTAAAGGGAAATGTCTTGAATACCTGATCTTGTACTTCCAGTACTAGCTGAGAATGTGCCCCTGTTAGTTGTGGCAGAGCAGACTGTTCATAATGTAAGCAGAAACATCATACTGAACTGCTTGTGGTTAATAAATATATATGTAGGCGCACATGCGTGCACTATTTCGGTATACATCAGATCTAGGAATAGTTTATATGAAATTTAGAAATAAGGAGCAAAACCTCTTTAAAGGGGGTTATCTGGACACATCCAGCATGGCTGGCCCTGCTGGCAAATGCTTCCTCCTCACCTGAATATTAAATAAGCTTAAATAATTATATGCCACTAATAGGGGGTGTAAATAATAGTTTTTTTGTATCGTTGCATTGATCCAACAGCCGACAATCCGATCCATTTGCTCCTGGACGTAATTCTGACTCCCGTGCTGCGGTGGCGCTAAACCTATTTTGCCCTCCTACCTCGCTTCCTTTAGCCACTGCCCTCTTTCCGCTTGCACACAAGCAATTGCATAAACACAGAGGCATTATTTTTCAGTGAATGAAGTTTTCATAGGCATAGTTGGAGTACAACTTTGCTACTTCTGTTATTTGCTGTTTCTCAAATAAAATGGATAACGATATTGCAGCTTTCATTGATTTACTTAAAATTTGAAACATTGTCTACCCTGTAAAGTTAAAAAAAAAAAATTATCGTATTGTGGTGTGTTCTTAAGTATTGAAAATAATCTAATCATGGGTCAGGAAATTGATACTGAATCGAATTGGCATGATGGGTGTGATTTACACCCCTATCCATGAAACAGAATTTAATGGCCATCCGTAACTTGGGTTTTCCAAATTGCTCAGTTCATTAACCAGCTTCCCATTGGAGCATCACCATTTCCAAATTTCATTGTTGGTTTGTTCTGTACATCAAAAATTTAAGTGTTGGTTTAAAGCTGGCAACTGGTTACTTCTGATTTTTCTAAGATTGTATCTTCCACCTTAGTAGGGCTGCATCATATTAGAAAAACTCCATATCTCAACATTCATTATTTTGATAACTATATGTTGAAATTTGCTTGGATTTTCCTAAATTTTCTTGTAATGTTGTTGCTACCATTCTTCTAACTTGATCACTAAATGCTACTCATCATGGATATCAGGGAGAGGGCTTTATCTAGACTGACAGAAGTTTACATCAAGAATTAACTGCATGACACATGAAAAATATTTTGGCACACATTATATTTCAAGATCAAAACAGCAAATGTATGACTGTTGGTTGCACCATTATTATTGTTTAAGCCACTGTCTATCTTCTGTTTCAGCACTTAATATTGTTTACCAAAGAAATGGTGATGGAGAAGCCAAGTCCCCTGCTTGTAGGGCGGGAGTTCGTGAGGCAGTATTACACACTCTTGAACAAGGCACCCGATTATCTGCACAGGTAATTAATGACACTTTCCTAGCCTCTTAAAGTGTTGGAATGACTTTTGACAGTTTTTTTTTTGTCATTAGGTTTTATGGGAGGAATTCTTCTTATGTTCATGGAGGAATTGACCCAAGTGGGAAGCTGGCAGAAGCTGTGTATGGACAAGCGGTAGGTCCCACAGTTCATTGGTGATTTATCCTGAAAGTACACTGTTTATCCATAATTCTTATTTTTTTATTACTAACATTTTCCCAAAAAGTCATGACTATTAGATAAACCAGTGTTGATGGAATGCTCTGAGTCAAAAGCATGAAGCTTTCAAGTCTAATTGAATCATCTTTAGCTGTTTCAAGATCTTTAATTGAAGAAAAAAAATGTTTTAATCTTAAACATTCATTTGAGGTTGGATTAAGCTACCCTTTAAATCTTTTGGGAGAGATTTGTATAAGATGGTTGATTTGGATAAGTTTACCTAATCTGACCACATTTTTTCTATCAACTTTTTTCCATCTACTCATTTTCGTCTGCATTTTCTTATCTTTTAGGAAATCCACAAGAAAGTCATGTCATTGCAGTTCAGCGAGTGCCACACAAAAATCAGGCACGTTGACGCTCACGCCACACTGAGTGATGGAGTTGTGGTTCAGGTCCTGGGAGAGCTGTCTAACAATGGCCAACCAATGAGGAAATTCATGCAAACATTCGTGCTTGCTCCAGAAGTGAGTACCTTCATCACACTCCACATTTACATGGTCAAAGAGTTTTATTAAGCAATTATTTCCATGAGTTATGTCAGAATTTGCCTAGTTGTTGTCCTGGTCGAACTTTGACATGAACCTATGAGGGAAAATGTTTTAATTTGTTGCCAGGGATCAGTGGCAAACAAGTTCTACGTCCACAACGACATCTTCTGTTATGAGGATGAAGTGTTTGGAGACTCCGAGGCTGAGCTTGAGGAAGGTACGTTGATCTTTAAAACTTATTTTTGAACTGAAAAGCAACTTTCACCTTAGCAATTTCTTTACAATTCATTTACTTCAACTTTTCTAGAGTCTGAGGAAGAGGTTGAGGAGGAGCCTGAGGAGAGGCAGCCATCCCCCGAACCGCTTCAGGAAAGCCCTAACAGCACATCCTACTATGAAACTCACCCTGTCGCGTAAGGAATTCTTAATCTTAAATCTAAAGTTGCTTAAGGAAACATTATTTATTCAATTGGCTCCAAAAGTGCAATATAAACCAAACCAGTAACGGTTAACCAAGGTAACCCTCTATATCATCTAGAGCAGCAGATTAGCGGACCAGGGTCCGNTTCTATATACCAAACAAAACATTATTCTCTGCTTCAAAAAACATTTAGATTTTAAAATGGAAAAGCATTCTATTAATAATTTTTATTTAAACATTCAATGTATAACATGGATGCATAAATACCTACGTTTTATTTAAGTGTTAAATTCTGTTTAAAGTAACGGATTATGACTAAAAATGTCCCCGAACCTTTACTGGTTGTTTTTCTTTATTCGGACCACGCTGATTGTTAATTGGTTACCCCTGTCCTGGAGCGTAAAGAGACTTTCCTATCTGGCTAACACAGACCAGCTCTGTTGTATTCCCCTGTTCTGTGCCATTTTTTTTTTTTTTTTCATTTTAGAATTTATCATATCGTTTAGAACCAGTTCAAGGTATTAAAAAAAAAAACAGTCAACTTATTGTCCCGTTATACAGAATCTAAATGTAATCAACTTTATTATATTATATATCAATGTGATTTTTTTTTTTTTTAATCTAACATAGTGAAATGTAATTGATCACACACATTCCTCTTCATTTAAGATGACTTAAAGAAGCCTTACATTGGGACGTCTTCCAGTAGAGTCTGCCAATCGTTCATTACAACCAAAGCGGAACCCAAATTAAGACAGAAGTGGAAATTTAATGTAATCAAAATAAGAATAATCAAACATTCCCTGGAAACATTTACAAAAATTATTCCCTCTCCAGACAGAACAACTTAAAAAAATGCTCAATAGGAATGGCTTATTGAGTTACATTTTTCAACTTTTTTTTTTTTTAATTCTACAATTGGATTCGGTCAGTTTGGCCTTGAGCTACAGAAATTCATAGAAATGTCTCTTGATGACGAGAATAACCTTCAGTGACTTATTTAGGGCAACAAATCAGAAGGAAGCAGTCAAAGTATGGCCTCATAGATAAGCGGGCAATGATAGAAAATGTGCGGCCATTGTTTTTTACCCAACTACTGTGTAGAGCTTACAGCGATGTGTAAAACATTTTAACCTTGTTATGGAGCTGAAAACTCCATGACAGACATTCTCCAGTAGATGAATACTTAAAAGATGCCTGCATGTGTTAAATGTCACAATAATCAGACACACATTAGAAAGCAGCAGCAAACCATCTGCTTCATATCTACAAAATACACACGATCTGAATCTTCTAAAATAAGAAAACTGTAGAGAAGTGACTGTCAAATTCTTTCTCTCATTATTATTACTTTAAAGAATGGCGTCTTTGGTGCCTCTGCATTTAAAAGGAGTTAAGGTAAATAAATGAATAGATTAAAGACGTTAAATATTGGAAATTTTTTTTCTCTGTTTAAACTTATTTCACTGCCATTAGTGATAAAGCTTGTAAAGCACAGTCTGTACTATTTAACAGTGGGACAGTTTTATACAACTAAACACCTAACAGCTCCAAACATCTGGATGTGATGAAGACAACTTTTCTAGTTCAAACCGCGCATCAGAACCAGGGAGAAATAAGAGTTAAGGGACTTTGTAGAGATGACAGATATTTACATTTTTGCCCTTCCATTGGTACCTACTGAAATGCTGTTTACACTGGCAGTCATTAATGCATGCTGCAGGCATGCCTGGAGATTGTGTCCGTTTTGTGTATTCCTACCTCCTCCATTGGCTATCCATTGCTAATGTTGCATTTTTTTCAACTAAATGTTTCTCTTATTTTTGTTTGAGACGTGTAATAGTTTTCGTTTTTAATTTTGTAAATGTCGCAAAAAATTTAATAAAAGCTGAAAGAATCAGGCCACTCAGCAAGACCTACCAGGGATCAGTTAGACTGTCAAATAATCAGCATCAGTCTTAAAAACTTACATCAGTCAATCTCTACTTTTCAAGGTAGCCTTATTGTTCTTGGTGTTTCAAGAGCATATACAAAAAAAGCAACGGTAGCTTGAATAAAGAATTGTTACAGCCAAAGCATAGTAATTCAGGCTATGAGGTTGGTCTGGATGTAGCAGCGTGGCAGTGACTGATTCTTGCTGTCAGATAGGAACAGGAAGCTGAGGCTGAAATAAGTTCAATCCCACAACAATTGAATCAGAACATGTTTTTTTTTTTTGTTTTAGGTGGATGAGTCATAGTGTCAGAGGCTACTGTCTGTTTGGCTAAAACAGCATGACTTTGTGCATCCATACTATATTATATCATTGGTGGAATGTGTTTCTTAATGACTAGAGTGTACCTGTCTTCTCATGATGAGGTCAACTGCAACATGTCACACAGATCCAATAGTTTCAAGATGGAGTTGAATGTGACCGGTTCTCTGTGCTCCACCGATCACCAGCTCTCAATCACTTTCCGTTTGATGAGCCGAGAGCATGATGGATGTGCAGTTACCATGATGCCATCATGCTGATATGGGTTCAGATGCCTAATAAGTAGTGATGGGTTAATGAGGATTCTTGATGCATTTCGACACGTTGCCAAACTGTATTGATCCTGAATTGATTCTGTCTCTCAGAATACTGACACCTGCTGGACCTTCAAAGACATAACAGGCAGCTGATTTGACAGACTAAACTGAATGATTTGATGACCAAGTACAATGATATAATTTAGGTTATTGTTTGTTATATTGTATTATTTCATATTTATGTTTAAATCGAAAATATCTGATATTTTTAGATGCAGCCAAAAAATAATATAAACATATATCATGACATGAAAATATAGGGGAAATATGAATAAGGATTTTTTTTGGACTAGGATTTTAAATTATATTTTTAGTAAGTATGGTAAATGGGAAAAATATTAAACTAGAGTAACTTTAATTCAGATAAGTTGAGTGATAACAGAGGAAAAGGATGACACAACGAGAAAATTAAAATAAAAACGCCGAAACGTTCCTGTTCCTTTTAGGTTGCTACAAAAGTATTGAACATTTTAATGATAAACAACAAAAAGATGAGACTTTTTTTGGTTAGCACATGCATCATGTTGACATACGTTTTTAAACCCAGTTTAGTGAGTCAGTCAGTTAGAAACAACTCTGTGTTGGTCACATTACTCTCTAGAAACGACACGCGCATCGATAGTGTTTTGCTCTGCACGCACCGCCGCATCTTTGTTACTGGACCCATCACTACTAATAAGGTACCCAGTGAGTGTATTTGATCATGTTTCCACATGGAATTTAAAGGACACACCACCCTATGGGGGCTGAGCGGGAACTCTGCCTTAGTTCTTAACATTTTTTTCGTTTTTTTTTAAATCGGTGTGTCTTTATACATCTACCTGAATTTTGCTTTTTAGGAATGGTGTAGAGGAGCCTATGGAGGAACCAGCCCCAGAACCGGAACCAGAACCTGAGCAGGAGCCAAAGGCCGAGGAGGTTAAACCTGAGGTGGAGGAAAAGGTTTTGGAAGAGCTGGAGGAGAAGGCGCCGTCTCCGACGCCTGTAGAGTCTCCACCAAACACCCAGGAGCCTGCTAAGGTAGGACAAGTGTGCTCTCCTCATCTGTCTAATTGGTAGATTCACAGCCAATCAGATTTTATTAAATATTTTTTATTCCCTGTAATGTTGTCCCACCAATGATTAAAATGGAGTGAATCTGTTGTGATGATATCTGTGCTGGAAGGTCCACCAGTTTTATCCTGGAGCGTAGTTGGTTTTAACAATGCATCATTGCATTCATTCCAGCCTTTCTCCTGGGCTTTGGTGACCAGTAAAAACCTGCCTCCTTCTGGCACAGTCACCTCCTCTGGACTCTCTCCTCATGTTGTTAAAGCCCCAAGCTCACAGGTAAACTTCTGTTGTGTTCAGATTGTTAAGCTGGATGTGTTGTTTCTGTTAAACTGTTTAAATGGGCCTCAGTAGAGGAGTACGGTGCAGTGTTCAACTCAGAACCTATGAAGCACTTCTGCATTTATCATTTCAGACTGATCTAAAATGTTTGTCCTGGACAGTGTTTCTATAAATTCAATTTAATGTTTAATGCGATAAAAAAAAAAAATAATAATAATAATGGTTTGTGTCTTACAAATATAATATTTGACAAATGTAGAGGTGCACCCCGAGGAAAATGCTCCATATGCCAGGGGGACGAGGGAACTGATCCTTGTGCCTTGGAGAGCAGCAATGAAGTTAGTTTTAGGCTGGATATTGACGCTATGTGGATTTGGGGCTTTCATGCTTCACTCTGGGGTGATTCTAAAAGTTTGGTTACAGATGCTGCGTGGCCTGAACATATGAACAGCACTGACACGTCTTAACTTAAAACTAGTTTACAAATGACCGACTTAATGCTATGTATTTATTAAAACTGCTCGAGGCAAAGGAGGAAAGTTGTATGTATTGTTGGTGCTCAGCAGGCATGGTTCTCTTGCACTGACTCTCTGACTCAAAATTCTGAATTTCCGGGGCTTTTCTAAAGGGCTAATGAGACCTGTCCTGACCTGTGAACACGTCGCTGTGGACCAGGATGTTTAGTGTGCATTGCTCTTGTAGCGGTCAAACACAACAAAACTTTAATGTTTTCACCACATACCTTTGCAATGTCACATGAGCCTTATTATATCCCACCCCATCTCCAGAAATATGATCTCCCATTTATGCAGATTATATATACACTTACTCTGATAACTTCTTTAGACATGTGTTCAATATCGTGCTGATGATCACATCTGTGATGGTGCAACTTCAATATGCAACCATTACATTGAGGTTTTATTATCCTCAGCTCTATATGGATTATATTTGTTGAGATTAATTTTTGTTTTATAGGCTTGTTGTTTTTTTTTATGCTTCAGGAGTATAATGTTTTGACAGAATAGACCTGGAAATGCCATGAAAGACACAAGCCTCTTCAAACAATCCCTCTTACGTTAATCACACAGTTTAGGGAGATAAAAATCAAACCAGCATGTTGTAGAGCTCAGAGTTGTTGGGATGACATGCTGTGAATTCAAGATGATAATTAAATGAATGATGAAAGATGTTGTGCGTGTGTTGGTTCTAATTGAATGTTGTTTATTTAGCCACGAGTTGAAGCAAAGCAGGAGACGCAGGCGGCACCTCTGCGCCCCAGAGACCAGCGCACCCGTGATAGACCGACCTTCACCCAGCGAGGTCCCCGATCCGGTAATGACTCACCTCTGACTTCATAGTGTTTTCCTCTTCTCTTGGGACGGTGTTCTTCTTTTTCTCACTACCTGCACATCTCTGTCACGATCAGAAGGGGTTCCGTCTTCAGAGTCACAAACGGGGAAACCACACATAAGTTTTGTCAACAAAGGTACATAAATCTAGGGCTTGTCTTTGTATCGAAAAAAAATTGTTTTTGGGGGGGAGGATGTTGCCGGCTTCATGCGTCATCCGTTGTAACCTGCAGGAGGAAGAGACGCTGAATCTGGTGACATGGACAGCAGACGGATCGTGCGGTACCCTGACAGCCACCAGCTTTTTGTTGGCAACCTCCCACATGACATCGATGAGGCCGAGCTCAAGGAGTTCTTCATGAGTAGGGTCATTTTTTATTAAAAATATTAATACATTCATGATCCCGTCAGTCATCCTTGGGTGTCTGTAATGGTTACCTCTCAAGTAAAACTTACCCGTCGTTTCTCCTTGCAGCTTATGGCAACGTGGTGGAGCTGAGAATTAACACCAAGGGTGTCGGTGGAAAGTTGCCCAATTTTGGATTTGTGGTCTTCGACGACTCTGATCCCGTGCAGAGAATCCTGGGGGCCAAGGTAGAAGGGGCATGTATCAACATTTCATTACCCACTTTCATTTGGTGGTGGTGTGGTGACTTAAGTAGCTGAAATAAGTTTTCCCCTCATATCATCGTCTGTTTTGTATTTTTTTGTTCAGTGTTTGAAAGGCCGTCTTCCATGATGCCTAATGCTTGCATTATCTGTTCAACATTTACCCAGTTTATTAGATTTATTCATTTTTCTCCTCAAATGCTAACTGCTGACAGACCAGTTCTCATGTAATGTCTGTGCTCCTTTTCCTGCAGCCCATCATGTTCCGAGGCGAGGTTCGTCTGAACGTGGAGGAGAAGAAGACCAGAGCTGTGCGCGAGAGAGAGACCCGAGGCGGGGATGACCGCCGAGACATGAGGCGCAGCGACCGGGGCCCTGGCGGTTCGCGAGGCATTGTCGGCCCTGGGATGATGCGTGAACGCGACGGGAGGGGACCGCCACCTCGAGGCGGAATGGCCCCCAAACCCGGCATGGGTCCAGGAAGAGGCTCCGGCGGGCAGGGGGAGAGCCGCTTCACCCCACAGCGCCGCTAAGAAGAGCACCACCTGTAGTGTGGAAGTAGTATTGTGTTCTTCATCTTCAGCCGTTCTCATTAATGAAAAGAAATCATCATGTATAAAGTATATATTTGGTGGTGTATTTTTTTTTTTTTTNTTTTTTTTTTTGTTTTAGGTGGATGAGTCATAGTGTCAGAGGCTACTGTCTGTTTGGCTAAAACAGCATGACTTTGTGCATCCAAACTTTATTATATCATTGGTGGAATGTGTTTCTTAATGACTAGAGTGTACCTGTCTTCTCATGATGAGGTCAACTGCAACATGTCACACAGATCCAATAGTTTCAAGATGGAGTTGAATGTGACCGGTTCTCTGTGCTCCACCGATCACCAGCTCTCAATCACTTTCCGTTTGATGAGCCGAGAGCATGATGGATGTGCAGTTACCATGATGCCATCATGCTGATATGGGTTCAGATGCCTAATAAGTAGTGATGGGTTAATGAGGATTCTTGATGCATTTCGACACGTTGCCAAACTGTATTGATCCTGAATTGATTCTGTCTCTCAGAATACTGACACCTGCTGGACCTTCAAAGACATAACAGGCAGCTGATTTGACAGACTAAACTGAATGATTTGATGACCAAGTACAATGATATAATTTAGGTTATTGTTTGTTATATTGTATTATTTCATATTTATGTTTAAATCGAAAATATCTGATATTTTTAGATGCAGCCAAAAAATAATATAAACATATATCATGACATGAAAATATAGGGGAAATATGAATAAGGATTTTTTTTGGACTAGGATTTTAAATTATATTTTTAGTAAGTATGGTAAATGGGAAAAATATTAAACTAGAGTAACTTTAATTCAGATAAGTTGAGTGATAACAGAGGAAAAGGATGACACAACGAGAAAATTAAAATAAAAACGCCGAAACGTTCCTGTTCCTTTTAGGTTGCTACAAAAGTATTGAACATTTTAATGATAAACAACAAAAAGATGAGACTTTTTTTGGTTAGCACATGCATCATGTTGACATACGTTTTTAAACCCAGTTTAGTGAGTCAGTCAGTTAGAAACAACTCTGTGTTGGTCACATTACTCTCTAGAAACGACACGCGCATCGATAGTGTTTTGCTCTGCACGCACCGCCGCATCTTTGTTACTGGACCCATCACTACTAATAAGGTACCCAGTGAGTGTATTTGATCATGTTTCCACATGGAATTTAAAGGACACACCACCCTATGGGGGCTGAGCGGGAACTCTGCCTTAGTTCTTAACATTTTTTTCGTTTTTTTTTAAATCGGTGTGTCTTTATACATCTACCTGAATTTTGCTTTTTAGGAATGGTGTAGAGGAGCCTATGGAGGAACCAGCCCCAGAACCGGAACCAGAACCTGAGCAGGAGCCAAAGGCCGAGGAGGTTAAACCTGAGGTGGAGGAAAAGGTTTTGGAAGAGCTGGAGGAGAAGGCGCCGTCTCCGACGCCTGTAGAGTCTCCACCAAACACCCAGGAGCCTGCTAAGGTAGGACAAGTGTGCTCTCCTCATCTGTCTAATTGGTAGATTCACAGCCAATCAGATTTTATTAAATATTTTTTATTCCCTGTAATGTTGTCCCACCAATGATTAAAATGGAGTGAATCTGTTGTGATGATATCTGTGCTGGAAGGTCCACCAGTTTTATCCTGGAGCGTAGTTGGTTTTAACAATGCATCATTGCATTCATTCCAGCCTTTCTCCTGGGCTTTGGTGACCAGTAAAAACCTGCCTCCTTCTGGCACAGTCACCTCCTCTGGACTCTCTCCTCATGTTGTTAAAGCCCCAAGCTCACAGGTAAACTTCTGTTGTGTTCAGATTGTTAAGCTGGATGTGTTGTTTCTGTTAAACTGTTTAAATGGGCCTCAGTAGAGGAGTACGGTGCAGTGTTCAACTCAGAACCTATGAAGCACTTCTGCATTTATCATTTCAGACTGATCTAAAATGTTTATCACTCCTGGACAGTGTTTCTATAAATTCAATTTAATGTTTAATGCGATAAAAAAAAAAAATAATAATAATAATGGTTTGTGTCTTACAAATATAATATTTGACAAATGTAGAGGTGCACCCCGAGGAAAATGCTCCATATGCCAGGGGGACGAGGGAACTGATCCTTGTGCCTTGGAGAGCAGCAATGAAGTTAGTTTTAGGCTGGATATTGACGCTATGTGGATTTGGGGCTTTCATGCTTCACTCTGGGGTGATTCTAAAAGTTTGGTTACAGATGCTGCGTGGCCTGAAGATATGAACAGCACTGACACGTCTTAACTTAAAACTAGTTTACAAATGACCGACTTAATGCTATGTATTTATTAAAACTGCTCGAGGCAAAGGAGGAAAGTTGTATGTATTGTTGGTGCTCAGCAGGCATGGTTCTCTTGCACTGACTCTCTGACTCAAAATTCTGAATTTCCGGGGCTTTTCTAAAGGGCTAATGAGACCTGTCCTGACCTGTGAACACATTGCTGTGGACCAGGATGTTTAGTGTGCATTGCTCTTGTAGCGGTCAAACACAACAAAACTTTAATGTTTTCACCACATACCTTTGCAATGTCACATGAGCCTTATTATATCCCACCCCATCTCCAGAAATATTATGATCTCCCATTTATGCAGATTATATATACACTTACTCTGATAACTTCTTTAGACATGTGTTCAATATCGTGCTGATGATCACATCTGTGATGGTGCAACTTCATTATGCAACCATAACATTGAGGTTTTATTATCCTCAGCTCTATATGGATTATATTTGTTGAGATTAATTTTTGTTTTATAGGCTTGTTGTTTTTTTTTATGCTTCAGGAGTATAATGTTTTGACAGAATAAACCTGGAAATGCCATGAAAGACACAAGCCTCTTCAAACAATCCCTCTTACGTTAATCACACAGTTTAGGGAGATAAAAATCAAACCAGCATGTTGTAGAGCTCAGAGTTGTTGGGATGACATGCTGTGAATTCAAGATAATTAAATGAATGATGAAAGATGTTGTGCGTGTGTTGGTTCTAATTGAATGTTGTTTATTTAGCCACGAGTTGAAGCAAAGCAGGAGACGCAGGCGGCACCTCTGCGCCCCAGAGACCAGCGCACCCGTGATAGACCGACCTTCACCCAGCGAGGTCCCCGATCCGGTAATGACTCACCTCTGACTTCATAGTGTTTTCCTCTTCTCTTGGGACGGTGTTCTTCTTTTTCTCACTACCTGCACATCTCTGTCACGATCAGAAGGGGTTCCGTCTTCAGAGTCACAAACGGGGAAACCACACATAAGTTTTGTCAACAAAGGTACATAAATCTAGGGCTTGTCTTTGTATCGAAAAAAAATTGTTTTTGGGGGGGAGGATGTTGCCGGCTTCATGCGTCATCCGTTGTAACCTGCAGGAGGAAGAGACGCTGAATCTGGTGACATGGACAGCAGACGGATCGTGCGGTACCCTGACAGCCACCAGCTTTTTGTTGGCAACCTCCCACATGACATCGATGAGGCCGAGCTCAAGGAGTTCTTCATGAGTAGGGTCATTTTTTATTAAAAATATTAATACATTCATGATCCCGTCAGTCATCCTTGGGTGTCTGTAATGGTTACCTCTCAAGTAAAACTTACCCGTCGTTTCTCCTTGCAGCTTATGGCAACGTGGTGGAGCTGAGAATTAACACCAAGGGCGTCGGTGGAAAGTTGCCCAATTTTGGATTTGTGGTCTTCGACGACTCTGATCCCGTGCAGAGAATCCTGGGGGCCAAGGTAGAAGGGGCATGTATCAACATTTCATTACCCACTTTCATTTGGTGGTGGTGTGGTGACTTAAGTAGCTGAAATAAGTTTTCCCCTCATATCATCGTCTGTTTTGTATTTTTTTGTTCAGTGTTTGAAAGGCCGTCTTCCATGATGCCTAATGCTTGCATTATCTGTTCAACATTTACCCAGTTTATTAGATTTATTCATTTTTCTCCTCAAATGCTAACTGCTGACAGACCAGTTCTCATGTAATGTCTGTGCTCCTTTTCCTGCAGCCCATCATGTTCCGAGGCGAGGTTCGTCTGAACGTGGAGGAGAAGAAGACCAGAGCTGTGCGCGAGAGAGAGACCCGAGGCGGGGATGACCGCCGAGACATGAGGCGCAGCGACCGGGGCCCTGGCGGTTCGCGAGGCATTGTCGGCCCTGGGATGATGCGTGAACGCGACGGGAGGGGACCGCCACCTCGAGGCGGAATGGCCCCCAAACCCGGCATGGGTCCAGGAAGAGGCTCCGGCGGGCAGGGGGAGAGCCGCTTCACCCCACAGCGCCGCTAAGAAGAGCACCACCTGTAGTGTGGAAGTAGTATTGTGTTCTTCATCTTCAGCCGTTCTCATTAATGAAAAGAAATCATCATGTATAAAGTATATATTTGGTGGTGTATTTTTTTTTTTTTTTCCCGGCTTTTTTTTTTTCTCCCCCCCCTCTCCATCTTGCTTTGGAATGTGACACAGCCTGTCAACCATCTCTGTGAAATAGACAAAACAAGCAAACAACAAAAATGTTCACTTATTAGTTGTGAGCTGAGCATCCTTTTTTTTTTCCTCTTTTTTTTTTGGGTATCTCAAGAGTTCAAACCTGAATTTGTCAATTTGTGATTGAAGGCAACCTAAGCAGCACTAGTCTGCCACATTTAGGAGGGACTGATGAGACTTTAATCTACAGCAGAACAGCCCAACAGTTTCAGAGAGATTATAAGCCTTGACATAACTGAGGTATTAATTCATAAAATTCCTCAATTGCACATTTTATATTGTAGATTTCTGCCCGTCATTGAGGGGAAAGTGATATGCAGGATTTGGTTTGCCTTTCACCTTTCCCCTGTTTTGAGAAAGAGACCACTGCTACAAAATTGCATAATGCACTCATCAATATGCACTAACGGGTTCCTTTGTGTCGTTCCATTGACGTCCTCGCTGGGACCGCAGCTGAAGAGGCCTGTGTTAAAGCTGTTTCACAGCCTGGCTGCTGTGACCAATGTACTATTGTATCTTTGACCCAAAACTACCCTGCAGTCACTGCTGGATGGACAAACAAATCTTTTTTTTTTTTGTCATTTGTAAATAAAGGTTAACTCCTGGACATGACCTTTTACCAAACAAGTTGGGGACGGAGGATCAGCAGATCGATGATGGTGGCTCGCTGTTTATATTTTGATTCCAGCTTTTTTTTTCTCCTGCCTGCTTGACTGCGAAACTGGGATGAACGAAACCATTTCTCCCTCTTCCCTCCCTTCCTGTCATGAATGTGGAGAAACTGAATAAATGTAAAGCAAACAAAATCAGTTGATTATATGCTTTGCTTTTCTGTGTATAATTATTTTCTCTCAACTTGGTTTAAGGATAAAATAGCATGATGGTGCCTTTCGAGTTCACCTCTTCAAGTCTTACTGAAGTGCAAAGCGGTTCGGGGTTTACAGAGCTGCTGCTTTTTGAACTATAATCTGCAGATAGCAGACAGAAATCTAACAGTATTCATAAGATTTATGTTATTCAGGTCCAGACTTTACTCTTTCCGTACTGTTTGACTACCTAAGATGATCTGCTGTGAGCTTTGTACATTTTTATTTGCTGTGATTCTCTTGGGTTTTATTTTTTTTTTAATAGATAACAGGTGCCTGCCGTTTGTTTAAATGGGTAATAAATGCATCCAAGGAACTTTCAGTCCGAAACAAAAGGTACATAAACGGTTATTAAAATGTCTAATCCTTGGTTTACCAGATCGTTGCTCCACAGGGGCTTGAATTACTGTCGGACTTCTTATTCCACCTGGTGGCAGAACTTAAGATGGTCCTTGGACTCTAAAGTTTGTTTCCCAACGGTTTTGTACCTGCAGCGTTCGGTCGAGTAAATATTTGTGAACATTTTTCTATTAATGCATTTGTATTTTCACATGCTGATCGTTCACTGATCATTTTAGTGTTTTTTTTTTTTTTCTGCTTCAGGCCAAATTAGTTCTGTGGCCCTTTGAATGGATTTTTATTTTCTGTTTATCATTCAGTAGGGAGGGAAGTGGGGAAGAAACATTTAATTACTCCTTGATTTATTTTGTCTTGCACTGAAATGGAAAGTTAAGTCGTTATGTAGCTTTGTTATTTTCCTCTCCTTGATAAATATACTTTGGTCTTCCTTGTCTGGTGTTATTGCACTAAATCCAAGGTTCCTGGGACAATCTGTCACTGAACAAAGGACTTTCAAAAAAAAAAAAGATCCAGCAATGAAGAAAAATCTGTAAATCTGAACTGTTTGCTCTGACTCATTGTTTTGAAGTGGATTCCCATTTTTTGGCTGCTTATCATAGACTCTTCACAGCTGGTCAATGAGAATAAAGGGTGAGGATCAATTCAGAGTAACGGAAAATTTGTTAAAGCATAGAAATGACCAGACTTGTTTGGTTTCCAACAGGGAATCCATGAATTGGCCCGATTTAAACCAAACCATTCCAGTCCTTGTTGGCTTCAGCAGTTGTGAGCAGCATGCCGCCATCAAAATCTTACCCTTTAACTTTATTCTAGTGCAAAATATTGCAGGTGGAGAAATCCTTCATTTCTAGTTAAGATTTCTTTTCCGCTTTTGCAGTTCTGAATGTGTCGGATTTAAATACAATAAACTACTGATAACAGCTTTGCTCACATTTTCATGTTTACAGCTGATTTAGAGGTTGTTTTGAATTTGAAACTTGACTGTGATGCAGTCAGATGGGCAGGTTGTATGTTTAAAATGACCCCCTTTCCCTCCTGTGACCAAACATGGTAATATAGCTCTGCTCTCTTTGAACCGCCTGTGTGAAGATGCAGAACATTTTCAGATTTCATATCTTCTTTGCCTTTCTAATAGATTTTTTTCACATTACAGCCACAAACGTCAATACATTTTATTGAGACTTAATGTGGTAGACAAACGGTGCATCATTGTAAAGGAAAATGATACCTGTTTTTCTTTTAACTATTAAAAAGTGAAAAATGAAGAGCATTTTTATTCTGGATCCCTGACTCATTTCTTTGTATAACGACCTATCACTGCCCTGACAGCTGAAGGTGTTTTGATGTCTTTTGCCGCTTCTAACAGGTTTTCCTCCCAGGATGGCCCTGTGTATGCAACATTCATCCTCCATTGATTCTGCAGACCCAAAGCAGCCCACAGCATGACGCTGCTACCACCTTTCCTTGCAGGAAGAGGCTTTACTGGGTGATCTTTCTGGTTTGTGTTTAATATAACACGTTGCAATGTGTGGTTGTAAGGATATGTACTGTAAGTGTTCTTAGAGGGTGGTGCTTTTACTCCAAAGGTAATCAGTTAACAGGATTCCTATGCAGTTTACTAAACGTTACAGGAGTTTATTTAAAAATGTTCCAGTTCAGCATCCCGAAAAGACAAAATATTGTATTTATAATTTATAGGTTTTATTATGGTAAATGGATTTTTAATATTTAAAAAAAAAATGTAGGAAAGCTGCTGATTCAATAAAAAAAAAAAAAAATCTACTGGACTTGTTTTTGTAGTTTGAAAACGTGTCGCTTCCCATCCCGAAAGGTTTTTCAATTCAAAAGGTCAGGAATAGCGTTGAGTTTGAGGTTTTATACAGTAGCCCATCAGGGCCTTGATTTTTTTTTTTTAAAAACGACCCCCGTTCCAAATGGATGGACCCCTTCGTCTGTTCCAATTAGCATGCTTTCAAAACAAAAACAAGGCCTTGTTGGGCTTGGTACAACGTAACCTTAGAGGCATTAATCTAGATACTGGCACTGACATTTTTTACTTTATACACCTAATATAATTGTTATCTAGGCTTATTAACTTTTTATTAGCTTTTTACCTTTTTTCTTGACTTAACTTTCTCATTTTTTCCAACTTAATTTAAAGTAGGTAATATATTACCCAAGGGCTCATAATTGGTCAAATGCATAAATAAGATGTACAACCATGTAGCAGCATCTGAATGGCTGGATATAGATCTTGTTCCTTTAGATCTCACTGAGGGAAGTGGGGCTACATTTGTAAGGGGTATGCAAGTGATCAAAAACGCCCTCTTGCCCTATAAAGGGTTAAAGTTGAATGATTAAGTATTAAACTACAAATATCTGTAACTATATACAACAGCTCTATCTTTAAACAAACTACCCAAACATATGCCTATTCTATGTTACACTTGTCTTCCACAGTACTTCATCCAGTCACCACTTAAAGCCTGCGCTTCCTGCTTTGCACACTACCTATCAGAATCACTGTATGAGATCTAACCGCCAACAGTTACCTCACTTCTACCATGAAAGGTGTCAGGTAGTTTTCATCCATTTTAGATGAGAAAATCTATGATCTAAAGATGCAACAGGATGGAAGGATGATAATTAGTGAAGGTATTGGGGGAAAAAACAGAGTCAATAATCTAAAGGAGTTAGTAAGTACATCAATAACTGTAATACTACTTCAACTGAAGTAAAACTAAATATTTAAATGTCATTTTTTTTATATATATGATCTCTCTTCAAAGATTTCCTTTAGTTAATGACTTTTATGGTGATCAAGTGTATATTATTTTGTCTCACAGAAACTTGGCTACAGCATGTGACTAATGCTAGCACCATAGAATTAACTCCTTTTAAACATTAAAATCTTAAAATTTCTCTAAACTTCCTTGCGAGGAAGACTATAAAAAAGTCTTTCATCGATTAATTGATTAGTCCAAAGCCAATTTATACTTACAATGGTTATGATTCATAAGAAATACCAGTACCTGACCATTTTTTATTAAGTATAGGGGAGGATTCTCCAGAATCTTTGAGAAGAACCGCCGTGCCCACTTAAAAAATATGCACATGCACAACCCTGTACCTGCTCCCGTGAGGGAACGCCAATTAAGCATGTGCAAGAGCCCATTTCTCCTCGTATTAAAAGCAGAATTGTGAAATAAATTTCTTCAAATAGCATACCTGAAACCGTAGCTCACCACACATATATGCCTGAAATCACGCATGCGTAGAAACATATCACCAGAATGATTGACGTTTAAGAGAACCCCCTATTTTGATGATCCTCCCGGAAAAATAACATCCTCCTCTATACCTTTGACAGTTTAGTTTAATTTAACTGAGTTCTCCTCCTGTTTCCATTTCCATCTCCTTGCTATCACAGAAAAACACAGCAGAGGGCAGCTATTTAAATTATTCCCCCTCATAAACTGATGGTTTTGTTGACAGGGTTGCTTCCTCACAGAAATTTTGTATTTTATTCATAGGGGCTGGCTCCCTATTTCATTTTGTAGCTATGTGATTGAAAAAAAATGATGCTCTACACATCTAGAAATGTCCTACTTAATATGGTATATAACAATAAGAATAATCTTAGCTTTTTATTTGACACAGTTGCCAAACTCACTCACAGCCATAGTTCTGTTCAACCAATTGTTCCCAAAGCCTTGAATAGCAATGACTTTAGGGGATTCCTTATAAATGGGATTGATTTTATTTAAAATTATTTCAGTTGAGGCATCATTGGAGGTAAAAGTAGAACCTAAACAAAGTTCAGGTTCATGCTGCAACAGCACTTGTCTGGTTTAAATCTAGCCATCAAGGATGACTTGTGAAGTAACACAGGGTACAGTGCTAGGGCCAGTTCTTTTTATTATATAAGGATGTATATAGATTTGGTTTGTATTGTCGGACAGCATGGGAATAATTTCCACTGTTCTACTGATGATATGACAGATGAAAATGCTGATGATAACTATATTTATCCATAAATACTAATGAGTCTAAGCCATTAGATTACAGTTATATTGTGAACACATATTCAACCTGGATGACTTAAAATTTATTTTTTTATTCAGACAACATATAATTTATTGTCTTTGACCTAATATGTGAAAAAGTGTCTTAGTCAGTCAATTAATCTGGATTGCATTAAACTGGCCTCTGATGATAATGTAAAAAAAAAAGAAAACGTTGGCCTTTTTTTCATCAGGTAAAGATAAACAGGTTTATATGATGTTCTTATTTCAAACCTGGAACACTTAAACATTGGAAATATCCTTTAGAAGTTTACTAGTAGTTCCTAAAGTTTCTGAGGGTAGATTGGGAGCCAGATCTTTAAGATATCAGGCTTCTCTCCTGTAGAACCAACTACCAGTTTTTATATGCGAAGCAGACACCCTGTCCATTTTTAATGATAAAGCTGTTAGTTATTGCACACTCTCTGCAAATCATGGCAGCTTCATCTGGCCTGGTGCTCAGTTTGGCTGGGACCCCATCCTGCACTGCAAAAAAAATCGACATGTAGATAAGTGATTATTTCATAAAATAAGTGCATTTGTTCTTGGATTGAGAAGGTAAAACAGACATTTTGCCAATGAAACAAGAAAATGTTCACTTAAAATAAGAAAACACAATTGCATTGTCTTATTTCAAGTGCATGTTATCTAATTATCTTATTTTAAGGGTAAAAATATTCATTTCATTAATGTAGGAGCAGAAGGTGATTAAAACAAGAGAGCTAGTTCAGTTTCTAGACATGGCTACGGCTTGATGCTGACATGTTTGT
>NW_015151615.1:125243-127277 GCF_000732505.1 Cyprinodon variegatus
AAAAAAACAGAAATCTGAGATTAAAGTTAGAATTCAGAGAAAAAAAGTAATAATTCTGAGATTAAAGTCATAATTCTGAGGTTAAAGTCAGAATTCAGAGAAAAAAGTCATAATTCTGAGATTAAAGTCAGAGTTTTGACTTTTTCCCCTATATTAAACTGAAATAATATTTAATAATCAGTTAACTTTTTTTTTTCTTTTCAGTGGCCCTAATCCTATTCGGTAGTTTAAAATGTGAAAGCAATTAAGCAAAAACATGCACTGAAAAAGGATGGAGAATAAATGTCCAATACAACCTTTAAGGATTTCAGAAGAATATAATAGAATAATCCTTTATTGTTTTTATAGCTGGTAAAGTACTGTAGTTTATAAACTTTTAAGAATAGGAGATAGTTAAATCTCCCTATCAAAAACAATAATAATTCTGAATAGGTTATAATATTTGGCAGAGTGAGAAGCTTTTAAATCGATCAGTGTACTGGCCCTTTAAATGTCAGGCTATTCGGCTGCTCGTCCACGTAGCGCCACGTCTGCGCGCATGCGCATGAGACTCATTTGTGTTCCGGGGCTCGGTCACTGTGTTGGAAATTACACCAGAGCTCCTCTGTTTTTATAGTCACTTTACTTAGATAATACCGAGCTGTTTATTGGCACAAATAGACGCTTTTGATATTTTATATTGAAGATGAATTTCTTCAGAGGAGTGATGGGAGGGCAGGCTACCGGGCCCCAACCGTCAGGAGCGGAGACGGTAGGAATGCTAACAAATTAGCTTCTTTTTTATCTTTGGTTTAGACTTTTCACTTAAAGTCAGGCCGGTGATGAATACTCTCTGTCTTTCACCTTTTAATACCTTATTTTATTAAATTTTTTTTCAATTAGTTAATATGGACAAAGGTTTCTGAGCTAGTTATCAGCTCTGCTGCATAGCTAAGTTAGCAGACCTGTCAGTTAGCTGCTGATGGGTGATTTTGCAGATTTCTGTCACTTCAGCAAAGAACTCTGTTGCTTTATCGACTTTTCTAACGAAATTGCTCAAAACTGTTAGTTTACACGTTATATCTGTTTAATAAATAATAAAAAAAAAGTCATTGTTTTCTCTGCCTTTGTCATATAACTGATGAAAATAATAACATAAGTATTATAATAAAATTGTCAGACCCTTTTTTTGGAAATATTTTTTCACGTAAATCAATAAATTTTGTGAAAAGTTTAAGTGTAAGGAAAATACAGTTGGAGACATAAAACAGATATAAAAAACACAAGAGCCTAAACCTTCAAATAAAGGCTAATGAAAGGTCAAAATATGTGATTAATCAAAAATTCAGGCATAAATGTAAGGAGAATATTTGTTGAAATTGAAAAGTGATGGAACTTGGATAAGTTAAATTCTACAATGTATTTAGAAAGGTTGTCCCATATCTGAAAAAGTTTTTTTTTTCATCCATACCATCAGATTCAGAAACTGTGTGACCGGGTCGCCTCCTCCACACTACTAGAAGATCGCAGAGATGCTGTTCGAGCTCTGAAGTCCCTCTCAAAGGTAAAGATTGGGTGAGAAATTCACTGAAAAGAGACGCACAATAATGATTAAAAGATTATACTTAGTTCAAATGTTGTCTTAAAACTGCATATTCCCTTTTTGTTAGTGTTATTGACACAGATCTAAAAAGTTTAAGTAGCTCAAATGTCGCTGATTTTGAGTTTTATTTTTCTAAATAAATAAGTTAATATGTTTGTCCTTGTTGGTGCTAATGAGATATGTGTTTTTTTTGTATCTGATTGTAAAGTGTCGACAAATTTAACAGAAATGTTTACTTTTTTGCAGAAATACCGCATGGAAGTTGGCACACAGGCAATGGATAACTTGATTAACATTTTGCAAACAGACAGGTATGTTGTGCCTCTAATATGTAGAAAGAATAATACAGAAGAATACAAGCTGCATACAACTAGGGATCAACTGATACGTGTTTTTAAAGTCGTAGGGAAGTCATATTTAAATGTCAAATCATTTTGGGTTAAACATGTATT
>NW_015151615.1:129511-129925 GCF_000732505.1 Cyprinodon variegatus
TTTTTTTTACCCGTTATCTTATGCAGGGCAGTTAGTTAAACGTCAGCTTGTACACCTAAATTTGGCCAATCATATATCAATCATCATCTGTCAATCCAATTTTTTCTGTCATAGCATCTTGATTCATATTTCACAGCTGATATACGCAACGGTTGAAATAAGAATAATTTACTCTCCCATTGAGTTGCTGTTCACGGGGTTGGACGTCTATGTCTTCAGCAGCCGTAGAGCAAACAGAACTGGCAGCGTTGCGAGGCAAGGGCTCAAACATGTACGGCTGTAAGCCTTCTACACCAAACCAAGCTTCTGCAGCCCTGGCGTCCTCTTCCACAACATCTTCATCCCCGCTTTCCTCCTCTAAATAAAAAATGTATGACAGAGGAGACTCATCCACGACCTCTGACACTAAACTCT
>NW_015151615.1:130679-155665 GCF_000732505.1 Cyprinodon variegatus
AGCAGCAGAGCTAAAGCTGCAAAGAAGAGGAAGATGATGAAGAAGATTGCTGCTCAAGTTAATGCATGTTTATATGTAGTCTGTTAAAGCAGGTCATTTGGACATTTATTAAAAGCACTCTCCTCTCTGTCGTTCCATTTGTAGATCACTAAAACATGATTCGTCCTGTCAAAATTACAATCCTAGTTGAAACTGTAATAAACGATTACCTAAAATACAGTTTTGCGATCAGAAATTAATATTTCATAATGTCAAAAAACAAAATTGTACTGGCCTGGTTATCCTCCCCCAGCAGTGTGTCGCAGTGAGCTTGTTGCAGATATTTTCGATTTATGCCCAATATTGAAGCATTATCTGCACTATGTTATTCCACGACACAAACCAAGAGGGACAATCAGGAACTAGCTGTGGGTCTAGATACGGCCGAGGCGATGAGGAAGTGGGGGCAAGTTTGTGCGGCAATGGCGGGACATGAGGGCCAAAAAGAGCTGGGATCCAGGTGGGAAAAGGGTCCCAGCGTTCTCACGCACTTCGCTCTTCTAGCTGGTCCATCTTTACGAGTTGTTTTCCACAATTGCGGTCATACAAATAAGCCGGTAAGGTACCAAACAGGAAATACGCATAGTGTAAAGCAGATGAGAATTTGAGCTATCAGAGGCTGTCTGTCTGCGGTCACCTACAATTATGGAGAGGTGCAGCAGAGTGTCTGCGGAGGGAGCAGGGATGTCTCTCCGTTCACTGACACACACTCAGACAACCTGTTTTCTGAGCATAAATCAGCCTTTAGAATTAAGCTTTATATACCTTAAAATTGTCTACACATTTTAAGTGGCCGTTTTGACATTGATCAGCTTTACTGAATATGTATTTATATCTGAAATACATTTCTTCATAGTCAAAGTAATACCAATTATGAAAAGCAACAGTAAGAATATGATCTGAAATTAATTTTTAGACACCCTGAATGTAGATATAATAATTTAGATATAATAAATTTTATTTAGTTTGAAATGTCTATTTTGACAAAGGAAAAATGTATTTCAGAAATGACTGTTCAGTCAAACAAATGCATTTCAGAATGGTTTTCCATAGCCTGTTTTGGCCACATTAACATACCAGGGAAAACTAGTTTATTAGTTGAATGGTAGTGGATCAAAGTATCTATTTAGGTAAAATAACATGGCATTCCTCATTTTATTTCTGTCTTACATTACACAGTAAATACTAAGTGGCTCTTTGTCTGTGCAGTTGTTTTCTATAATGCTCGTTTCACAAACATCAATTTTCTGTCACTGATATCAAGTTCTGTTAAATATCTGTCAAAGAAGCCTGTGTAATGCTGCAAACGTGATAATTGATACGCTGGTGGATGTATGTGATGTGAAACTTTAGAGCTCATAAAGAGAAGTTTCTGGATATGAAAGGTATGCAGTCTGAGAGCCCTCTCCCTATAGGTATTTAATTCTCTGGAAATTAATTAAGCTCATTCTTTAATTGGTGCCTCGTCAAAAGCACATGCCTAATTGCTCTAATAGACCTCATGAAAGATTTTCTTTTCAGTGTTTGCACCAAACTCCTCTGACTGAATCAGGAAATAAAACAACCAGATTGGCTTTGAGGAGTGCAGAAACAGAGCACACAAGTTTATTGAGAAAAACCTGTTCTGGCCAGGTTAGCTCTGGGGAGAAAGTTACTATGGTAACAGAAATAGAGGTTGAGTAAACTCTCTTTGTGAAACAGAAAACTCAGTTTCTTTCATTTCTGGTTTGATAACGTAGTTTTCAGTAAACTCGTTTTGTGAAACAGGCCTCAGAATAGTAACTGTTAGGATCAGATTAATTTCCATAACCTGTGATCTGTGCTGCTATCTTTTTTGCCATGTCACCGTTGGCATGGTCTTCATCTCATGTGTTTTTATTTAGTTTTAAAAGGTTCAACTCAATAATGCCCTTCTCAATCCACTCGGTTGGAACTTTAAGTCTTTTTTTCTCTATAGTTGATAAGTGATATCTTCACATATTGAAAAAGTAAAAATAAAAGAGAGAATATGAATATTTTTACTAAAGCGACCAAAATCTGCTGCACATTAAACACCTTTCTCTGTATGTTATTTTTTTGTTTGCCTTTTTTGCCAATATAGCTCAGGGAATCAATGTCCCAGAGATGGATGATAACCCAACAGATTTGCTTTCATTAACAGTCCATTATACTTGTTGTCATAAGGTTCTGCATGTTAGTTGTATATGAAATTTTATTGAAAATTATTTAGGTTGAAAAATCTGGGACTCTCTAAGGCCTGTAAAAATGGGACCATTAAGAAAAAAACTTGCTGCATCCTTGTTTGTTATGCAAAAATTTCAGTTTTTAGCTCCTCTATTTAATTTTGGTTCGTTGTGCATTTATTTGCTGTAGGGAGGCAACTTACTGATTAATAGCTGAAGCTGATTGATATCATCAATTTACTAGGAATTTTCCAAAAAAACCAAGGTTTTACCTTGAGGATCTGTCTATAAATGCTTTTTAACAATATGCTCATATTTTTACAATTTTATAGTCTCAGCTCATTTACATATTGTCACTCTGAGATACTGTCAGACTATTTGCCCCTTTGTTTCAGTAAAGTGGAGGCCAACTGTAATGTAGCTCTTTTTTTTTTCTTTTTAGTATGATCCAGCATTCATTGCTGGGAGAGACTTTGTGTTGCTAGCAGTGATTTTTAACTTGTGGCTCTAGTTGCTCAATTAAGAACAAAAAATTGACTCCATGAAGTGCTTTAACATACTAAAGCTTTCTCTGTCTACTACCCTCATTGCCACCATGTCTTTTTCTATCATGGTACAAATGTTTTGCATAATGCCCTCCAAGTTTCCCTATAATCTTCACATTTCGAGCTTAGCTGAGAAGTGGATGCCGCCCTACCACGCAGCACGATTAAATGGGCTCTATTTAGGTGTATTTAATGTTTATATTTACAAAAGGAACCAAAAATGTTATTCTCCATCCTTGTTGTCATTAAACAGTATAAATAATCTAGACTGGACTCTGGACTGATTCATGTTTTTGCTCCACATGTAATCCTTGAAGCTCCATTTGAGCCTGAGCAGCAGCGTCCTTTAGTGGAAGACGTTAACGCTACAACGCTAATAGAAATTCATATTAAGTGAATGTCAATAATTCATCAGATAAAACTAATTTGAATCTAATAAACTAATAAATCATAAATCGATTATTTGTTTACATCCCCATTTGGAAACAATTTTTACATCTATATGAGTTGAGTTTATGGGTTGTGGCCAGTTACAGCCATTTTGGAACCTGAAAGGAGCTCAAAATAGGTGTAACTGAGGAGGTGAAATTTCATTATTTGGAAGTGATTTGTGATAAAATGTAATAGAGATATTTTGTACAGCCCATAGACCTCCCCTAAATGTTTTAAAGGAAGCCTGATGTCTGTTATTTAAATCTAGACCTACAAAAAGCTTGGTACTGGAGTTTGTGTGTGTGTGTGTGTGTATATATATATATATATATATATATATATATATATATATATATATATATATATATATATATACACAATCTTTTTTTGTTACATTTCAAAAATGAAACTTTAATAAATGTTTACTCTTTTTTTCTCTCTTAATTCAACAGATCTGACTCAGAAATCCTGGGCTACGCTTTAGACACACTCTACAACATAATCAGCAACGATGAGGAGGAGGAACAAGGTAGTTCTGGTTTTATCTGTTAGCAGACTGGAGCAGGAAAAAACGGCTAATCTAGTCAGAATATGTTGCTAATCCTAAGAGTGTGGCAGCTAAATTGGACTTGGATCCAGTTTTATGTTTTTTATGTGTTCAGTTGGACCACATTCAGGCTGCATCCCTTCTTCCATGTATTGATAGCGAATCCTTCATGTAAAGCCTTATGTCTCTCTCTTCTCTTTCATGTGTTAATCCTACAGATGAATCAGAAGGTAAACATCTTTTTCTGTGCA
Organism: Cyprinodon variegatus; assembly: GCF_000732505.1. Lineage (NCBI taxonomy): Eukaryota > Metazoa > Chordata > Actinopteri > Cyprinodontiformes > Cyprinodontidae > Cyprinodon > Cyprinodon variegatus. Next base: position 134,677 of record NW_015151615.1, read on the forward strand.
TGATGCAAACCACCAGCTCCTGCCAGTTACACATGCTCCCTTTTTTTTGGGATATGGAAATAAGTGCATTATTATTTTACTTGCTTATTTTACACTTTTTACAGTGTCTTATTCGCTATGTAACATTGCTCAGCTGTGTTTGTACAAGAGTCTCTCAGCTTTGGCTTAAATTGAAAGCATTTTGGTCTCCTTTCCACCCTTCACTCACAGAGGAATTAATCCCTTCACTATCACAGGAAACCATGCAATTGTGTCTGCTGGTCATTAAAGTAGTAAAGTACTAAAACTTTAACGGATCTCACTAAAATCCAGATGGGTGTTGGGGTTACAACACAAATGCTCTACTAACCGCACCGTGCTTCCTGCTGAATGTTCTCCATCTTTTTTTCACTATGAATTCTTTTATTTTTGTTTAGTTTCTAAAATTGTGATTAATAATCATTTTGTGAACTCTTTATTTTTCAGTTCACATGAATGCTGAGATGTTTTTTTTTTATATTGTTAATTTCTCTGTTAATGTCAAACCTATGGATTCCCCGGAATAGTTAATTTTAAAGTTGGCCCAATATCGGTCTGTCCGCATTCTAACTCTTTATCATGGTAATGAGGTTGGAATCATGTTGGAAAGTATGAGTAGAGCTGCTGCTCCTCCACCTTAAAACAGTTGGTTGAATATGTCCGTGCATCTGATCAGGAGTTCCCACAGATTTTCCCTTTTGTAAGTTTTAGGTTCATCCCACAGAGAGGACATATTTGAACAAACTACAGTATTGTTACCTTCTTCACAAATGGTTTAATCGTCGCCACTAATTTCATCCAACCTTACGGAACTTGATATGTTCTGCATAGAATTGACTAAACAGCCTAAAATAGGTTAGCTAAGCTTCAAGCATCGTTTCCAAAAACACTTCAGGTTGTTTTTACCGCCTTAAGACCAATTTATGCTTCTGGCGCATAGCCTCTGCAACCGTCAAATCTGTCTAAGTGTGCGACCACGCCCACCCGCGCACAGGTTCTGCAACCGTCATTACGCATCCCAAAAAAAATCCTGACGGTCGCAAGCCCACGCAGACCTCAAACGGAAGTGTGCAGACAAAAAGCAGCTGTCCTTGGTATGCCTTTCCGGTTGTCTGTGTGGTCGTCCTTCTTGATTCAGTGCCGGGCCAGAACTCCTCATTCTCATCCCTGGTCTGATTCAAGGGCCGTACACACCCCCTTCTTTGTCTTTTTGGCAACTCCATTAACAGAACCTGTTCTCTTTCGATGTCTAGCAACTCTTGATCCATCTTCCAGATGCGCCATTACTCCTGCTGGCGCAGGCAGAAGTTCTCGTGACCATCCGCTGAAGTTCTCATGAGTTCTCGAATAGGCTCCCCCTTGCTCTTTGGTGGGAAACTGCTGTGGGTCCCTAGAAATTCTAGACCGACGGTGCAACAGGTTATTAAGCTGCAAATACTAGTTTTTTTTTTATTTGTCATAGATTTGAAAAAGTCTTGCTATTTAGTTGGGATAATTGGGAAATTATGAGTGAAGAGTTTGATTACTTCCATTTGGAACATAAATAAACAAGCAGTCCTGTGAATAATGTGGGAAATAATGTGTGATGCTGGGGCGACGGTGATGTCACCTGAAGGAATTTTCCTTGGAACCAGAGGGTTGTCTGTTCAAGTCCCTGTGTCCTTGGGCAAGACACTTCTGATGCTGTTCCGGTGGTGGTCAGAGGGCCTTGTGGTGTCAGTGTATGGTGGCCTCACTTCTGTCAGTGAGCCCCAGGGCCGCTGTGGTTACAATGTAGCTGGCCACCATCAGTGTGTGTGAATGGACTAATGACTTAATGTAGAGTAGAGCGCTTTAATCAAGTCCACTGACTTGAAAAAGAGCTATATAGGTACAGGCCATTTATTATTTACCATAATTATCATTAAGGTTTTTTTTTTCCCCATTATTTTCATGTTGCTGTTCAGACCTTGGTGGAGGATTTTTGATTCTGTGACTTGAAACTCTGAAGCCCCAACAAATGAAACCTCCCATCGGTTCATCTGTTGGTTTCCATCCTCCTTTCATGTCTTCCTTTCATTTAAAGTCTGTTCCAGTAATCAGACTTATTTCATTGGGTCTCTTGTGACGTCCCTGTAATTTCACCTGTCACTGCGTTTCACATCAGAAACGGGAAGGGGCAGATCCCTAACCTTTCCTCTGAGGTAGTAGTGGGCTCCTGCTGTGTTATTTAAAGAAGATCTTACCATGGTTGTTGACTTTCCTTTGACAGATGAAAATGCGCAGAAGCAGGCAGATGACCTCGGGACCCTGTTTACAGAGAAATTCCTCCAGGATTCAGAGAATATAACCTTACTCCTCACCCTCCTGGAGGTACCGACCCTGTTTCGGTCCATTAGCAGTTTTATTCCAGAAGTTCCACAGTGTTTATTCTTTAGTGCTTTATTATATTTGGTTTGTTTTACAGGAGTTTGACTTCCACGTGCGCTGGCCTGGTGTAAAGCTGCTTACTGCTCTGCTGAAGACTCAGGGAGTCCAGGTGCAGGGGATCATTCTTGTCAGCCCTATGGGTGAGGGTCTCCCCATCACTTCATAATCCATTGCTCTTACCTCAGACCTTTATTCTGAAATCAACAACTTATATAATCTTTTAGTTATTAAGGTGGAAAGAGGTTTATTTGGTTTATATGTTGACTGAGCAATATACATGTTTAATTTCCCAGGTGTTTCCAGATTAATGGACCTTTTGGCAGACTCAAGAGAAGTAATCCGTAATGATGTGAGCATATCCGTCTTTCAGCCTTTCCCAAATGGAATTAAGCTTTTTAAAAAACGGATCTCCGACAGCTGCTAAAGGAACTGCTTTCTGTTTGCTTTGTCTCCACCAGGGCTTATTGTTGCTTCAGCAGCTGACCAAAGGCAACGCAGCCATTCAGAAAATTGTGGCATTTGAGAACGCCTTTGAGCGTCTTCTAGATATCATCACAGAAGAGGGCAGCAGTGATGGAGGTGAAGCTATTGAATGATTAAAATGCATTTTTTTTTCTCATACGATTATTAAAGGAAAACTTCACTTCCATTTGTACACATCACTACAGTCATGAATGCACTCAAAACAATTTTTGTTCAATTATGCATGGGTATGATTCTCTTTAGCCAGCATTCTCTAACATGTCGTACAGAGAGAGGGATCTTTTGCCTGTCGTGTAGGACAGTGGTTTCAGAAGTCAGTCCTCAAAGGCAGATCTCATTTATGTTTTCCCTGCTTTAAAACGGCCAATAAGCAATAATCCTATGATCTTAGCTGGATGGAGTGGAGATGAACAGAAGCTTGGCTTGTTACACATCTTGTTTTGATCTACAGAGGTCAGCAGCTTCACCTAATGGGGAAAATTCATGTATTGCTCCTTTGCCATTGATTCAGATCGGGGCATTGAATAGGAGAGTTCTGACAACTCCATTGGCTACATTTCAGTGAGCATCTTCGCACGTACAGAGCTTCAGTAGTTCGAGGGAAGTTAGCCGCTCATGCTAGCATTGCCATAGGTCATGGCAGTAGAACTTTTTTTTTGGTTGCTCTACTCATCTTAAATCATATAAACAAAACTTTAACATCTTTGAACGTTACGTTATGAGTCAATTGAATATGGTCGAAACAGGCTCTAGATTGAAAAAATATATAAATTTATTTCACATGGCTAACAACAGAATTATAATATGGAGTACAAGCCTCCTAATCAGTTCTCTATCAGCTCTCTTCATAATGGTTGTGTATTTTGTTGAAATAATTACCAAAAGTTTCAGGTCTGTCACAGATCAGCCTATCTGCTGCTGCACACTTCCACTGAACTATGAGGTGCCCCAGCAACCTAACTTTCTCTGTCTTTCACTGGCAAAACTCTCCAATGCAACGGCTCTGATTCAGATGATTAGTTCAACAAAAGCCTGTTAATCAGCCACCATTAAACATAAAACGACCCCTGAGGACTGGACACTAATGATTAGACCACCAATTGTTTCCATTTGGTGCAGGAATCTTTGGATTCTCCCCTGGAGTTAAAAGATTTCTTAAGTTTCCATAAATGAGAAGGATTAGATGTTGCCGATCAGTTGTATATGATGATTGTCATCAGCAAAAGGTGAAATCTACTATTCCTTCTTGTCTTCATCCTTGATGCCCTTGGTTCTGATTGTTGCTGCCTGTCTTTATTGCTAATGTCAAAGCAATCAATGAATGTCACCATCAGCTTTGAAAAACTGTATCAGTCAATCTCCATCTTAAAGGTGGAAAATTGTCATTACAAAACCTGGAGGGCTTTAGAAACAGTTGATAAAGCCACTTAAAGTCAGACTGCCTGTTCTTCTTTACATTCTGATTCATTGTTGCTGCTCTCTCCAGGCATCGTGGTGGAGGATTGTTTGTTATTGCTACTGAACCTGCTAAAGAACAACAGCTCCAACCAGAACTTCTTTAAGGAGGGTTCCTACATCCAGAGGATGAAGCCTTGGTTTGAAGTGGGGGATGATAACTCCGGCTGGTCTGCACAGAAAGTCACAAACCTCCACCTCATGCTTCAGGTAAAGTATCGACCATCTCTTTAATGGGACTACTGATTGAAATGACTAAAAATCTGGTCATAAGACAGTTTTTATTCATTTTTGTATATTTTTTTTATGTTGTGGCAGCTGGTGCGAGTGATGGTGTCACCCGTTAACTCACCCGGAGCGACTGCAAGCTGTCAGAAGTGTATGTACCAGTGTGGCCTGCTGCAGCAGCTCTGCACCATTCTGATGGCAACTGGTGTCCCTGCTGACATCCTTACAGAGGTAATAATCCCAAAACATTTTACTTAATGCAGGTTTCCACCATAAAATAAATAATTTATCTGGATTTAATGTGATAGAGCAACAATACACAGAGTGTTGCATATATGCAGCTCTTATATTTGGTCCTTCACATCAAATCCAAATAATTTGGGAATGTTTTAAAAGCCTCCCAGTTTCTGTGGGTGTGCACTCATCTGGCTGATTTCTTTTAGACCATAAACACAGTTTCAGAAGTTATCAGAGGCTCACAGGTCAACCAGGACTACTTCGCTTCTGTCAATGCTCCGTCAAACCCTCCGAGGTAAAGCAGCCATTGCTCCATTTGTTTCAACTTCCATCCACTTCTGACTCAAAGCGTTTATGATTAAGGATGTTTGTGGATCTTTGTTTTTCAGGCCAGCCATCGTGGTGCTGCTGATGTCCATGGTGAACGAGAGGCAACCGTTCGTGCTTCGCTGCGCGGTCCTTTACTGCTTCCAGTGTTTCCTTTACAAGAACCAGAAAGGTCAGGGGGAGATCGTTGCCACCCTGCTGCCCTCCACCATCGATGGTAGGTTTCCAGTTCTCCTCCTTTAACGGTTTTACCACTCCCTGTTTCTTATCAGTTCTTCCCTTTCTCTCCTTCTTTAGCCAACTCCATCTCTGCAGGCCAGCTGCTCTGCGGAGGCCTGTTCTCAGCAGACTCTCTTTCTAACTGGTGCGCTGCCGTAGCCTTGGCTCACGCCTTGCAGGACAACCTCACCCAGAAGGAGCAGCTGCTGAGGGTGCAGCTGGCCACCAGCCTGGGCAAGCCACCGGTCTCTCTGCTGCAGCAGTGCACCAACATTCTGTCTCAGGTAGAGCACCGCTCCTGCTGTCATAACGCTAACAAGCTTGGGGCTTCTGGGTAGCATAGGTGTGACACGGACATGTAAAGCTCAATGAAGCTGTGGTTTTGCAGGGTGATAAGATCGTCCGGAGGGTGAGTAGAGTAACTCTCTAGTGTGTGTATTTGTGTGTGCTTTGAGTCGTCGGGTGGTATCTGTGCTGGTCGTTTTTTGGCTTGGCCTGAATAGTAGGGGTTCAACTTGCTTCCCTTTAACCTTTTAGTGCCTTGCTTTGCCCCTAACTGACCAGCCGGGTCCAGAGAGCATACTGAAATGCATGAAGGACACAAAGAGAGGTTGAGAGGAGAGCAATTGAATAAGTTTGTGGTGGTAGTCGTCGTCTAACAGCTGACCTGGATTATTTCTGTGCTACCAGCTCTTATCTGTCTGAGGAAGTGTGTGCTGCTGCTAATCTGGGGTCTTTCCTCTTCCAGTTAGAAACTTTAACTGTTGTTGTTCTTTCTAAAACATTAAAATGCTTCTTAGGATAACAGAAGAAACATCCCAAGTTTGTTTTTTAGATTCCAACAGAACCTCAGTGGGAAGAAATACTCTTCTTTACTGTGAATGATGTCGAGTTTAAGTGGGCTTTTAGGCGTGACAGCTGCTTGTCTTTTTCTAAACCCCATCATAGGTCTTTGACACACTGAAAACTTCTAGACTCAGATTTTCTCTTGCTTGTAGTCAGCCATAAATGTGTTCACCTATACCCTTATAAGTGCTTTATCTTTAGAGCTTTTTTAATGCCAGAATTTGATACGGTTACAATAATCAGGGAAGGTTTTCTATTTTTTAATGTAAGCATTCAGTGAGCCGACCTTGTGTTTATGTCTAAGACACACAGTGGAGCAGAGCTGGGAGACATGATGGCAGGAATATTAAAGCGGTATTTATGAACTTTTATAGCTTCTTTCCAACAGAAAAGAGAGTCTGAAACTATATATATATATATATATATATATATATATATATATATATATATATATATATATATATATATAAAAATAAAACCCAAGAACTTCTACCTGGTGAAAATTAGTCTCTGCTGTTCTTTTCCAGAATTGTCTTAATTAGTGGGCAGGTGTTTGAGCATTTAGTTGATGCCAAAACATCCTAAGGAGTTTCCTTTTAAAATTTAATTAGGCCACTTAGAAAAAATCTTAAATTGTTGCCTCTCAGGCCACTTGGGTGTCAGTATGCTTTGGGTCATTGTGCTGCAGTATTAGGTAATGAGAGGACACTTTTCTTCAGGAGTTTCTGCTAGAGAGGAGGAGTCGTGGTTCCATCGGTACTGATGCACAGTTTCTCTTCTCAATGGTGTATTATACCCACGTCATCATAATCTGTTGATTTATGTACCCAGAGCAAACTGATGATGATGAGGTGGCTGCCTCACAGATATTATTAGCTGCAGATGGCGAGTCAATGCTAAAAAATTTTCCCAAAAAAAATGTAGCTGTGAGATAATGGAACTCTCCCATAAAGGCCATTTTTGCAGCAATGTGACCTCTGACCCTAACTAATGCAGGGGTGAACTGCAGCGGTTTAGATGTTGTGAACTCTTGGTCATTGATGCGCTCTTGGGGTACCTTTGGTAAGCCAGCGTCTCCCTAGAGAACCTCCATTTGTGGGAGAAGGTCCCAAAGTTTCACTGATGGCTTTTGACCCTGATGTCCTGATGATTTTGTTGCAGGTTTGCTATAAGTTACAGGGGATGAGCATAAATAAAACCAAAACAAACCTTTTTTGTTCTCGCCACCTTGAGAAATATTCTCAGTTTTTGTGGCATGTGTAACAAGCTGTAAGTTTCTTAGTGTAGCATGCTGAATAATAAAAATAAATGTAACTTTATTGATCTCACAATGAACTTAGAAATGAGAAATGAACTCTCTGTATTTAATCCATCCCCTTTGGGCAGCATCCCCAGAGAGCAATCGGGTCCCATGGTGCATTTAAATTCATGGGCTGAATCTTCCAAGGACGCCGCCTACCTGGACTGGATCCTTTAAAGTCTGTGAAAATAAGGAGACTGAAAGAGTTTTAGCTGTGAATTCAAACAGTCGCTTAGCAAGCATGACAGTTGACACAAAGCAATTAAAGAAGTTAATACTGAACTTTTCAAAACTGGTTCTTTTTTAGTTTTTATTGTAAAGTGAACAAAAACTTCACTCATGAGAATACAGACTGGAATAGAGGTGACGACCACCAGGAGCATCAACAAATAAAAGCAAATGATATGACCCTTAGTCAGTTAAATGTCCAAGGCTCTATATTGGTTATTTATTCTCCAGGTGCACAGGTTTTTATATTCCTAAAACCCTTTACTGTACAGTATTTTATTATCTTTTGACTCTATTATGTTATTCTTATATATTTTTCTAAAAACCCCCATTTGTGTGACCGTTTTTTTCCTATAATCTTTTGCTGCTGTAAACACCAGAATTTCCCCATTGTAATAAAAAAGGATATTCTATTCTATTCTATTCTATTCTATTCTATTCTATAAAAGGGGTAAAGATATAAGTAAATCTAAACTATGTATGTATAAAAATATATCTGCAAAATCTTTTCAACAAAAATACTTGGTTAAGGAAATTGTGCAAAATAGCACAAAAGCAATTAAAAAATAAAAATCCTATCAGGTTTATAGTCCCCACACTGCAGATATATTAGAATCTGTCTTTAAATTACAGCCAAACTAATTTACACAGTAACAGATAAAAACCTTTAGATGAATCAAACATTACCGCCACATATCTGACTCAATAACCATTAAAACAACAATTTACATTAATTTCAGACTGAACTATTCACATACTTATATCATATTAAACTGAACTTCCAATATTCACCTCTGTTCAGCTGGGCTGCTTGGTCTCGCAATGAATCCTGGGATATCCAATGCCACGGAGGATACAGCTGACCCATCCTTTAAATCTGGCAAAAAGAAGGACGCATTTGTCGGCCGCGAGTCTTGGAATCTGACCCGGCCTCAGCACAGCACTATGACGTAATTGGCCTACAAATCTGGCCTTCAGAGGACGCATCCCAAAAATTCGAACGCACCCCAGAGTGGCATTCTGAGGGAGTGGGTTTCAAACTCACAACCTCAGGATTCCAAGCTCTATGCCCTAACCACTAGACCCCCACTCCACCCTATTCTGAAATGAGTTTATGTAAATCACCTTTAAACTCCTAGATCAACCCCAATCAAACAAACGCATTATAATTTGCCATTTTTACTTGTCTTTTATTTTCTGTTTTCCTCATTTTTGCATTACTTCACATTCGGAGGCAAAAGCTGAGAAGGTGACTTTTCTAAATTGTTGTAATTCCAAAATAAGTTTTATTTCTCTCATTGCACTTTGCTAATATTTCTGTAGATGCTTGTCAGCCTCTGTTTTGCAGAATTACATTTTTTCCCTCCTTGCTTTAAAGCATGCAGAGCTTTGGGTCATTTCTTGCATTAGCTGATTCACAGGCTGAAGCTGCAACTTAAGCAACATTTTTCATCACATCTCCATGAAAAGCAGCTTATTTTCATTACAGCTTTCACAAACAAACTAGCTCCTTTACTCCATAAAATGATTATTTTTAAAAGAGGACAGATTATAATCCGATTGAATTAATCCACTCCAATTTAATTTCCTTAAAAGGACATTTAGTCACGTTTCATCTGCATGTTTTCATACAAATTTAACGTGATTTACATTGTATTTTAATATATAAAACCAGAAACAATATACATTAAAAATGATGTGCCAGTGGAACATCTGAGGGAAGCCAAACTAGGTCTGCATGCTTTCAATTTAAACTTAACCTTCATAAGATAGCTAATTTTCTTATGTCTGCTTTAACCAATTATAACCATTTTAACTAATAATGCCTTTGCAAGATTTGTTTTATATTAACTGAACTTGGAAAATGGAAATTTGTAGTTTATTTAGTCTCATTGATTTACCTCCCATATGATGGGATTATCAATTAGTTTAATATCTTTTGTTTCTTTTTTTCTTATGAACCTTTTTTGATTTTTACATAAAACATTTTTTTTATTCAATGTTCTTACTTTAAGAGGCTAGCCCTCATTCAACCATGCTTCTGCAAAGAATAATGCATGGGAAATATTTTAGAGAAGGTTTTATTCTTGGATTCTTCCGTCTGTAAATGTGTTTGGTCTGTTTTCTCTCTCTGCAGGGCAGTAAAGTTCAGACCAGAGTGGGCCTCCTCATGCTGCTCTGCACATGGATCAGCAACTGTCCCATCGCTGTCACACACTTCCTACACAACCAGGATAATGTCCCATTCGTATCCTTAACATTGTGTGAGTTGTTTTTTAACTTCAGATCAGGTCTAAACTGTTTTGCAAAAAAATTTAATTCCGATCTTTATTTTTTTTGAATTTTCAATCAGTATGTTGATTTTATTTGATTTTTTTTCTGTACTAATAATGAGCATTTAGATGTTTAGGTATTTGCATGTTATTGAAAAAAGAGCTTCTACTTACATGCATAGATCTCTGCACTGGTGGCAATGATGTTACTAGCAAAACTCTTGGTCAGGTAGGAAAATGATAAAACAGAAGGAAATAAATTTGAAGTGAATTAACCCATCAGAAAGATGCATGTAGAGTTGTAGTAAACCGGATGTGTGAAGGGAAACGTGCTCTTTTAAGTATAAAACAGAATAGCCACCCCCACCCATAACATCCACAACGCACATTTTATGCAGTTAAAAATCAGCAGGGTCCGAATAAAGACAATCATCAACCAGTGAAAGTCCAGAGACATTTTTAATTATAGTCTGTTACTTTAGACAATATTTAACACTGAAATAAAATGAGGTGTTTATGCATCCATGTTATACATTCACTTTTTAAATAATAATAAAAAAGAATATATATATATATATATAAAAATAACATTTTTTTCCATTTCAAAATCGAAAGTGTTTTTTAAGTAGAGAACAGCCATCGTTCAGTTTTGTTTAGAGACAATTTCCTGATGCACATATTTTATAAAACACCTGAACTGACTGCTCTCATTAAGACAGACAAAGAAAAGCAAAAAAAAACAGTGGGCTTTAGGCTGCCCTGCAAGGCTTTAAACCTGGGTTTGAATGGAGACAAAGTCATTCTAAAGCACATACCAAGGTGCTCATTATGAGCCTGGATCCATATATATTATTTATTTTTTGATTCTGTTCATGGTGGAGAATCCTGCTTCACAACAGTAGATTGAGCCAAACATGCTCTAAATGTTCAGGATCATCTTTGAGCATGCCATTTCACTTTTCTTTCACCAGTTCACCACAGTTCTTCCAGCAGTCCACACTTTCTCTGCTCTCTTTTTCTCATCATCTTCTCCTTCTTTCCCATCGCCCGGCTTGCCACAGGTTTGCCTGCTGTGTCTAAAAGCAGCAGCAGAAGTAACCCAGACTGACAGCAGCTCATTGGATCATTTATATGACGTGTAGCCTTGTTCGTTCTGGAGGTCTTTAGCATTCAGGAGAAGCACCACAAGTGAAATTAGACACTGTCGTCGGACAGCATGCAGTAATTTATAAATGTTTTAAATCAGGATTAGCCAGCAGGTTGGTCCAGATCCGGACCGAGGTCCGCTAATCCGTGACTTCTGATCTAAACCTTTGAATTAAATGTTTGTGTCCAGTCTTTGTTTTTTAATCTCTCCCATTAATCTAAAGCAGGACCATTCCTCAGTATGATGGGAGGTATAGTTCTTTTAAAGCTTTACCGTAAAGAGTTTTCTGGAATAAATCCTTGACGTATGGACCTCTGCAGCTTACGGCTCAGATCTCAGAGAATCTGGGAGAAGATGAGCGATTGGTGCAGGGTCTTTGTGCGCTCCTGCTTGGTATCTGCATCTTCTATAACGACAACTCCCTGGAAAACTATACAAAGTAAGTGTCCTTGCATGTAGATGATATACAGAATTTACTTACTATCCACTTGGCAGGTATAGTTTTTACTAAGTGTTGAATGAATAATTTTATTTCTGACAATCCAGTTTAAATTACTCATTACAAACATGGAAAAATTACTGATACACAAAATTGTTGTTCTTTCTAACCTCTTGAGACAACGCTTAACTTCTCTTCCTCTGGTCCATGTTGGGTGTGATACACACCATGTCACCAGACAGCTCAATGTTTACCTTTAGCCCACTGATTGATGCTAATTAGTGGGCACACCTTGATTTGGCCACATTATTTTCTTTTTCCAAGGCCTGTTTCATTAGTTAATTTTAGATCATTCTCTTAAATCATGATTGATGACCAACTTTAATTTGTTCATTTTCATAGAATTTTTATTTATATTGTGAGATTCAAGTTATTTCCATGACCACTGTGGGTTTTTCTTTCTTAAAAAGAGGGACAATTTAATGTATATCTAATCATTACATGTTTGTTTTTTAGTGTTTTTAAGTCTAAGAAGTGTTATGAAGAAGTGAAACCTTAAGTAGAATTACAGCTAATTAATCACAAGAAACATAATCTACCTGGAGAATAATTAGAAATGCCCAACTTACTCGCATGTGAAAAGAAATAGGTGTAAAACATCAGTAATATGCAACTCCCATTACAGTAAGAAGAGTTCAGCCAATTTGCAGATAAAAAAAAACTTTTAAACAAACCTTTTAACAGAAGACAAGAGCTGATGCTCAAAATAGATGCAGCTCAGAGTTTGTCTGGTGGAGGACGGACATGTTAATCTGTTAAACTCAGGTTAATATGGTGGGAATACAGATAATTTGTAAAGGCGAGCTACCTCTGTGGTTTGGGTGAACCCACGACTATTACAGCACTGTAATCAGATTGGGTTTTCTGTTAAAAAGTTAAGCAAGGTCCAAACTTTATGAAAATGTTTAAGCCTAATAGATTCAATGCATTAAAACACCGAATCAGTCCAAGCACAAAAAAACTTGACGTTTATAAACGTAGTTCCTGCTCTCGAAGCACAGAAAGGACAGGTTTACCACAGACATATCTTTGGATTATTTCTCATTATTTAACAGATTTAAAATCACTGTAACTTCAGAGGGGGGGTCGCACCATTCTCATTTATTTATAATAAAGGGAGGAACATTATCCACAGACAGCAATGGGTCTTGTTCATTCAGTCTGTCAATCTCTCCTGGTGAGGTCAGGTCCTGTTTGTTTCTTAGAATCTACATTCTTAAACATTTTATCATCACTTAGGGTAAGATCCCTAATGATGCATTGCAGACTGTTTATTTTTCCACCTCCTTAGAAGCTAAAAGGTCATTCTTTATGTTAATCAATATTTCTAAGAAGGTTTGAATTAATTGGCTTTTAGCTAATGGTGTGAAATTTAAAGTTGAACTGTAGAATAATTTGTCCTGAGCTTTGATTAAATTTGGACCCAGTAGGAGATGTTACCTCTAAACTTTTAACTTAGAGGCACGTTTCACTGAGTGAGATGTACTGAACTGTGGGACAGCTGCAGGCCTTTGCATAGAAATGTTCTTTTCTGATTTTTCTTTATCTTCTGGTTCAGGGAGAAGCTAAAGCAGCTGATAGAGAAACGCATCGGGAAGGAAAACTTTGTGGAGAAGCTCGGCTTCATCACCAAACATGAGCTGTATTCCCGGGCGGCGCTGAAGCCACAGCCGGTTTTCCCGTCTCCGGAGCAGATGCTGTTTGACCACGAGTTCACCAGGCTGGTCAAAGATCTGGAAGGTCCGTCCTCGTCCACAAGGCGTTATCCGAAGAGTTTCTGTAGAAAATGAAAGATTTCTCTCTGCTGCGCACAGGTCTGATCACCAAAGCTGTTCACAAGTCCTCCGAGGAGGAGAAGAAGGAAGAAGAGGTGAAGAAGACATTAGAGCAACATGATAATATTATAACTCAGTATAAAGAGCTGATCAGAGAACAGGTAAATATAATGGTAATGTTTGTTCCTCAGGTTTAAGATGTTGCATCTTTGTCTGAATGTCTTTTTGTCCATTTGATGTTCAGGACACTCAGATTCAGGAGCTGAAAGAGAAAGTAACATCGATGACTAACCAGACAGAACAGCTGCAAGCTACCATCAGCCAGCAGCAGTCTCAGATTCAGCAGCACAAGGACCAGTACAACATCCTCAAGCTCAAATTAGGTGAGATCTTCTGTTTGTCTTCAAGAATGTCGTTTCTCTCCACTGGTTCTCTGGACATTCAGTCCTGCAGGGTTTATGTTCTCTGCTTCAACATGATCAAGTTTAACCCTGAAAAAAATCTCTAGGTTAAGCTTAGAAATCCTTTTAATATTCTGATTAGCTGCACGTTTTACCTGGGCTCGACAGCGACAACCAACCAACAAAGAAATCAGCCATTTCTAGGAATATATCCCAGATGAAGAGCTTAATCCCAGAACAGCTTTGCATCAGACTCCCAGAAGTATGTGGATAGAATCTCTGCAAACAACCTGTGAAGTGATCCGTTCTAAAAGGTTTATCCCAGGGCTTCATAATATGAATACAATATGCAACTGTGATATTATTTTATAATCAGTTTCTATTATCTCTACATGCTTTTAAATCTTTGTTTTCTTTTATATCAATACTAAAGATTATGACAAAAGAATAGAAAATTAATCCGATTAATTGTGATCAATCGATTATCGAAATAATTGTCAAATATTTTAGTAATTGATTAATCGTTAATGGAGTTTAGAGACGCAAAAACAAGCCTTTAGCTGAAAGATCGACCCACTTAGAGCAGTAATTATATCAAAATTGTAAAAAAAAAAATATGTGAACATTTTTCATTTAAGTAAAAAAAAATACTTTTTCGTCTGTCAGTATGCTATATCCAGGATTCCTTAAGTGTAAACATTTCAGTTTTATGTGGTTTCATTTGTGAAAAAGATCTAAGGAACTTTTGGTTGTCAGATTATCAATCGATTAATCAAAAAAATTATCGACAGATTAATCGATTCTTAAATAATTGTGAGTTACAGCCCAAAAAAATCTAATAAAATCCCATTAAAGGTTTGTACTTTCATAAGAGAAATCATCTGAGAGTCGAATCCGAGTTTTCCTCCTAGAGCCGTTAAAATTAAGGAAAGGAGGAACTGAAAAAATACCCTTTTTGTTTTTAGTGAAGGAAAATTAAGTGACACAGGAGGAGGGTGGGTTGAATTCATGGTGATTCCACTCAGAATCAGCTCAAAAAATATTCTATTTTTTAAAACATAAATGTTGATATAATATTGAACTGATTTTGGTTGTTTTTGTGTTCAGGGAAGGAAAATCAGAGTCAGTCCAACAACCAAGGAGAATCTCAGGTGAACGGGCTGCAGACGGAGGAGCTGTCTCAGCTCAGGGAGGAGCTGGAGGAGCTACGGAGGCAGCAAATAGTCCTGCAGACACAGCTCGGGGAGAAGGATGCTCTCATCGACAGCCTGGTTAGTAACACGTCAGAGAGCATGCCGGCCTCTAATGGCTCACTAAAAGTTTTCTAGAATTAAACTTTGTTTTTGGTTTGTATTATGTACATAAATTTGGTTTAAAGTCCCTTTCTGAATATTTAGGTAGCAGGGAAATAATTTTTATTTTCCCAAACTTGATATGTATGAAAAAGACAAATGAATTACCTTTTTTTTTTTTTTTTTTGAAATTATCTACCAGAAAAATATGTGAACTTGTTAAAAAGGTTGTTAGACGGTACAGATGGAAACAGGTCTATGCGATGAATCTAAGTCGATTGCAACTTCTGGAAGTTGGAGTTTTAAGTTTTAAAATAAAATATGTAATATTACCATGGGTAAGAGTAGCTTTCATCACCATGGTGATATTGGCAGATACTTGTTGGCTTTTTAAAAAAAAAAAAAAGCAATTTTCACACCCTGGATTTTCCTGCAGGTTTTAATTGAAGTCTCATTCCTTCCTGATGATTCCTTTAATATCCATGAAAGCAGAGCAATTGATCATTTAAGGCTTTGGATTCATACTGGACCTGGTGTGGCTTCCTTTGTGCATATTTGTGACCATGTGGAGTTAACATGACTGTTTGTTTCCATGTAGAAATCGGCAGCCCAAACAGCAGAGGCTCCAGCAGGAGGATCAGACAACTCTGAGCTTCTCCAGGTGGGATTAATGACCTCTCTCAGAAACATCAATCAATTTACATCAGGGGTGGCATTAGGATACCAAAGCATTAGTTTAGTAAAGAAATTAGATTTGCCTGTTTAAATGATTTGTGAAGACCAAAATTGTCCAGCCTAAGTATTTAAGATCACATAAAATGTTTTTTTTCCAAGCAACAAAAGTAATCTTTACGACCCATTGCATCACTTCCAAAGGCTCTTTGTTGCCGTAGCGAAAGGATCAAGAAATCCCATCAAAGGAACCTGTTTGACAAATTGAAGTAGGCTAAAAAATCTAAATAAAACTGGCATAACTCCGCCATGTTTAGTCATACAAAAACAGAGGGGCAGAACTGCTTGGCTTTATTAGCCCAGTAAACTCAGAGGAGCCGTTGGAGGCTTCTCCAAATAAGAGAAAGCTGTTGAATAATTATCCTAATGTAAAGTAGCAGAGTGGCGTTACTGTAACAAATGATCTCAGTTAAAATAAATTCAGCTTCCTCCTGGAAAGACTTCGTTACAGTCAGCTTTTACGGCTGGGTTGGTGAGTACAACGACACGTATGACTTTGCTTCCACTTTGCTCTGAAGCAAAGACATTTTTAGTTCAGATGTACAAAAAGATAGATGTGATTGTATCTGAAGGCTCAAGGCTCTCAGGGATCCTCAGTAATGGTGACTGAGGTTAACCCCTGAAGAAAAAGTCACTTATTCTGGGAAAACAAAAATCCCCAACCAGGAATTGTGTAAAAACAGACACCTTAAAACCAAAGCAATGGATGTGAATGACTGAGGATCTACAGTTCAGGCTGAACAGTGCAAAGGCAGTGCCAACAGAGTTAGTTTCTTAATAGAAATACCAGTGGAACAGCTTAATGGACCTGTAGCTCCACTTTCTGGTTCACTGTCATTCACTTTATTTTCAGCAGGCCTTGTGAACGTATCATTAGGATAATATCACCATAAAGGGCTGGTTATCCTCCCTCAGCAGTGTGTCGCAGTGAACTTGTCGCAGACATTTTTGATTTATGCCCAATATTGAAACGTGGTCTACACTATGTTATTCCACGTCACAACCCAAGAGGGACAATCAGGAACTAGCTGTGGGTCTAGATATGGCCGAGGCGGTGAGGAAGTGGGGGCAAGTTTGTGCGATAAAGGAGGGACATGAGGGCGAAAAAGAGCGGGGATCCAGGTGGAAAAAGGGTCCCAGCGTTCTCACGCACCTCGCTCTTCTAGCTGGTCCAACTTCACGAGTAGTTTTCCACAATGGCGGTCATACAAACAAAGCAAGCTGGTAAGGTACCAAACAGGAAATACCCATAGTGTAGAGCAGATGTAGATTTGACCAATCAGAGGCCTCCTGTGGTCACCTACAATTTGGGAGAGGTGCAGCAGAGTGTCTGTGGCAGCGGCACATTTGCATTCACTGCAACAGACGACCTGGTGTCTGAGTATAAATCAGCCTTAAGGAGCACCCCAGCAGTTTGTCTTATTTGGTGTTTCCTGTTCCAGGAATTGGAGGCGTTAAAGAAGCAGGTTCAGACCCATCTGGCAGAAATCGGCCATCTAAAGACGGAGAGGCAGGAGCTGCTGAGCAGAGCTGAATCAGCGGTAAAGATCCTAAAAACAATCATGTGACATCATTTTAAAGCACGTCAAACTGAGCTGTTTTAATGAAAGAGCCTGTTATCTGTCAGTCCTCTGACACAGCGCCCCCTAGTGACAGCTCCTCAGATGCTGCCAAGGCAGAACTGGAGAGCAGACTGGCAGCTCAGACGTCTGAGATGGAGAGCCTTAAGGTATGTTAGCAAACTGTGAACTTCTCTTCTGTTTTACCATTAAAAAAAAATAAACAGCACTGTGTCCTTCCTTCAAACCATGTCTCTCTTTAAATCTCTTCTCTGGGATTTATATTTCTTTGTTTTTAGGAAAGTCGATCAGAACTGGAGAAGCAACTGGCTTCAGCCACAAGCACAGTGGCCATCCTGCAGACGGAGAAGTCAAAGCTGCAGACCGAGGTCCAAGAGTCCAAGAAGGAGCAGGACGACCTGCTGATGCTGCTCGCAGACCAGGACCAGAAAATCCACAGCCTCAAGCAGAAACTCAAAGACCTTGGAGAGACGGTAAGAAAACTACTGCTGAGAGTTGGAATAAGAAGAAACTGATGTTATTTACTACCCTGAGCCTCATAGTTGATGAGTTCAGGATCACATACTTAGTGTTTGGGAGTATAAAGCTGCTTTTCTGAACACCTATTGAGTCATCAGGGTGTGTCGTTCCTCCATATTAAAGGTTCAGAGCTCTACCTATACGTTTTCTATTTACCTTCTTTCTTTTCTAGTTACCTTCATTTTTCGCTGCTTTCCTTAGTTAGTTCCTTTCTCTCTGCCTTGCGTCCTTCTTTCCTACCACCTTGTCCGTTTGATACATTGGGTGTGCCGTACCAGGGCTTCATGTAATTAATGGGGATGCACCGCCAAAGCAAAATCAGAGCAACCACATCTTCAAATCTTCAAAAGAATAAGAAAATATAAAGCATTTAGCATTCTTTATATTTGTTCTAATCATAATCGGAGTTTAAAATCAATTTAAATATCAGGAAATGTTAATGTGTTTTTAAAAAGAGAGTTAACTTTCCCAGTGTTACCAACTTTGACATGTTGTTGCTATATTTGGGGACTTTCTGGGCTCCTTTAGCAAGTTTTTTCTTTTTTTTTAAGTGATTAGAGACAAAACTGGTGACGTTTAGTAACTTCATCTGAAAGCAGCCATCATTAATGAGCCTCACTGCTTCTCTAAATGCTGCCCTGTCCTTAAAGCCCTGCATGCAGTCAGAGCAGAGAGGAGAGCTGCTCTGTTCCCCCAGAGCTAATGTTTAACACATGGATTACAAACCAGGATAGAAATATAAAAATCTAGTCTTAATCTAGTATTTTTTTTTCTTCTTCTTTGAAACTGTTGAGCTAAAATGATCTGATCTCTGCACAGCTTAAACAACGTATGCCCTTCATAATACCTGGCCGTATGTACTGTAACCCCTAGGAGGTACTGCATGGGCGTCTCGAAAGTTTTGCTTGATTACTTTCTTTTCATATTCCCCCCTGCAATTTTTGAATTGAAATGTCTTTAAATCCACATTAACATGAATTCAACACTGTAGTAAACAGATAAATGGAGGCAGAAGATGTCTTTCAGTCATCAATGCAAACATTCAGCAACACACAGGAGATCTTTCAAGCTGGGCACCGTTTTATTCACAACACCTGTTCCATCAACCAGGAATCAGAAATACTTTAATAATCCCAGGGAGAAATTACTTTGTTAATTGACTCCATCTGTAATAGAGTGACTATAGGACCAGTTTGATATAAAATGATCTCATGCAATATATATAATTAGGGGGTCCCCGCTCCATCTCGCCATCAGTTTGAAGGTGCTTGGTCTTCAAAATGTTGAAGACCCCTGGTTTAATCAGCAAAAGTAAACTGCATTTGGATCAAGTCAAACTATTTACTAGACTATACACTATAGACTATTATTTTCCTTTCAAACAACCAGAGATGTTTAAACTGGTAACAGGAGAGCCCTTCAGAAAGCCCAGAGAGCTATGATCACATCCTCTCTACCAGGTGACATATCGGGCTACTCGCCTCACTGGTGTTTCTTCTTTAGTCACTGACGTGCGGAGCAGTGACACAGTGGGCTTCCAGGTGACTCAGCCTTGTTTTTGTCTGTTATCTTTAGTTAGACTGTGACCCTTCCCTTACAGGTGGAAGATGAAGACGACATCGATGCCCGGGACCAGACATCTGACGAGGAGGATGAAGATGAAGACTAGGCAGAAAACACTACAGAAAGAAGAGAAGAAAAGACTCCACACCTGAGAGACGGAGGAATGGGACTAGAATGTCTTCACTGATCCAGTTTCTCCTCCAGCTGCCGTGCTGTCTTTGTTTTCCTGTAATCGGTCGCGTCACACGAGCACGTTGAGTTTAGGACATTTTCATGTTCGAGTTGAGGCTGATCTTCCAGTTTCAGATGGAAAAAAGATGTTTAAGCTAGTCTGTGCATTCATCTCCACCGTGTTCCTCATCTGCCTTGTTCATTTAGTTCTGCTGTTATATTTGTTCTAATCACAAAACAGAAGTGAGGTTAATTTATCACTGTTAATGTGGAGAATCTGAGGAGCATTTAAATGGTAGCATAGTGTGACAGAGTTTTACAGGACGTCCTGTTCCCACTAAAGTCTCCTGCTTGCTCCAGCAGGATTTGCTTGGATTTGCTCCTCCTTCATGTTCAGTACCATCTTAGTGTTTCTTAACACTCAGTTGTTCATTTCATCCCGACGGCTCCAACTGCTCTACGATATGCTGCAAAACACTGATGGAAAACATGTAAAGACCGAGGAAAATGAGACGTATTTTTTCAACTTTTTGTGCAGTTCTGGCATCCAGCTTCTGTATGATACTGTAACTTATCAACTTAAGAGCCACCTTGAGAAAAATTAATGATCTATCTGTATGCCGTATGGAAAAATATTTGTAGATAAATAAAATTTTACTAAATCTTCATCAAAGACTCTTTCTTGTTATCGGTTTGATATTGCTGACATGGAAAAAGGTCATTTTACTATGTGTCATAATTCATTCTGTCATTCAGATCGCTGTACAAGAAATTAAAGAACCAAAAATACACTAAATGGTAAACTTAATAAGAAACATGAACATTCAAATGACCTTTAACATGAAAACAAACTGAAAGTAAACACTTGTTTTTATGAAAAGCTGCAACTAAAAAATGTCTCACTGAGGAAAAGGAGCAGGTGGCTTCATGAAGTTTGGTGAAGAGCTAAAGAACAGAAACATAATGCTGGTCCTGAAAACACTGAGCAGGTCTCCATGACCTGAGGGTTCAAACAAACCTGATCAACAACCCGTAACCCTTTATAGGCCACTCATTGGAAAATCTTTGAACATCTAAATCAGAGGGCAGGAGGACACCTAATTACTTTTGTAACATTCAAAAAATATGTATATTTTAATGGCAACAATTGAGGTCAATATAATAACAAAGTAAACGGCAACTTGCCCTAATATATTAAGAAAAATAAAAGTGCTTCTATAATAAATTCATAACAGGGTTTCCTAGGGTCATTAAAAATCATTAAATTGTTATTTTTCAAATTAAGGT